>NC_044574.1:3794732-3799732 GCF_901933205.1 Camarhynchus parvulus | reverse complement strand
CCAAAAGAATTCCCTGTATCTGCATCTTGTTACAGGCTGCATCCCATCCAAATGCCAGGCTCAGCTCACAGTTTTACAATCCTTTTGAGCAAACACAATGGAATATAGTTATTTTGCCGAATTTTGCTATAAATCTGGAGAAAAAAATTGTCCTTTGGAGGTTTACTGGTCATGGAAACTTACAGGGTTTCTTGGTTGCTCACCCACATGAACAAACCAAAAATTGTTTACCCAGAACTGTTCTGTTAGATCCATCTTTTTTTTTTCTTTTTTTGCACATTGTTGGCTTTCACCATAAAAAATAAATCCATTTTTTCAAATCATGGGACTATTAAAGCAACTGAAAGACATGAAACTAAAGATAAGGTGATTCAAACCAAAATAAAGATCCCAATATATACTACTTAATGGTTATTTAAAACAGGCTAATTTAAAATACTAAAATGTCCTTCTGCAAATGGTTGAAATCCCTCGTGGGGCAAAAATGGGGCAAAGATAACCCAGCTGGGCTTGGTATTTTTTGTCTTCAAGGGGTCTTTGCTCAGTATATTGCAGGAAACAGGAGGGTTAATGAGGTCAGACCAATACATTTGTTGGTCAGAAGCAGTCACGTTGTCCAAGCATTATTTGGGAACTCAGAAATTCTCAACCTTACCTAATAAGAATGATATTTAGAGGAGATTTAATAAAGTAGTCAGGTGTCCCATAGGTGCAGACTTTTATTAGCTGGGCCATGGCTGGCTTTTAGTGCAAATCTCAGCTTTGGGCTTCCAGGTTCAAATGGGATTTCAGAGCCAGGTTTGCTCCAGAGGCTCTTGGAATAGAAATGAGCTGTGAAGGACAACATGATTCTCACACAGAATCATGGAATATCCTGAGTTCCACAAGGGTAGTCAAATCCAACTGCTGCGCTGGGCAGCCTCAAGAATCCAGAAGGAAGGAGAGATGCTTTCTCTCAGAAAGGAGACAAGGATGTTCATTATTCAGGAGGACACTGTTTAGTCTCAGGATACTTCATACTATGGGCAAATTTAATCAGATTATCAGTTTAAAGACTTGCATTTAATCATCCAGAACATCGAAATAGTTTAGCTGGAGTTTAGGATGGTCACAAAAAGAAAGAAGGACTGGAAGAGATTAGCTGAGACAGCAGGAACATCAGAGGTTTCTCAGAGGTTTCAGCCTCAGAGGTTTCTCAGAGCAGACAGAATGGGTTTACACAAAGTTGTGTCTGTCCTGAAGCAGGAAGATGGACAAATTGACCTTCCAAGGTCCCTTCAAGCCCTCTCAACTCCAGTTTAATATTTCCTGTACATAAAATAGGAATGGATTAATTCAAATGCAGTAATGACAGGGTCTGAGGTGGGAGCTGAGAACCACAGGTCTGTCAGGATTGTTGCAAGGCTGCTTTCTTTCCCTGCTCAGCATTCTGGGGTGAAAGGATTTATTCAGGCTATTAAACAAGAAGCTCTTTGCATGTTCCATAGCTTAGCGGCAAATTTAATTTCCCGAAGTTTGTAGAAACATGCACTGAAATTAAGGGCCAACCAGAAGCACATCTTATTCCTCTACCCTAAAGGTTATGGGGCAACATGAGAAAAAGGCAGATGAACCAAAAAGTGCCTGGTCACGGGGAGAATAAATAATTCAGCCACCTTCCAGCATTTGGTTCTCTCCATACTTGAAGAAAAATGTTATTAATTCTGATAGAATGTAATTGTCCTTTCAGGGTCACATTTACAAACCCCTGAAAGCTGGTTTCAGCTGCAGCACACATTTGTTCTGCCCAGGTCAATCTCTTTTCCAATTATCACCCTCCAGATCCCTTTGCAAACAAAATCAGTGCGTGCAGCAGACTGTGAGACTTTTGGGAACAACAAACAGAATGAGGTCCTGATGAAAAGGTCACTCCTGATCCATACCTGACATCTCTCTCACTCTGTTCTGAAGCTGCTGTGAAGGGTTTCAAACTAAGACAGACCTGTGTGTGAAATCTGACCCTTTATTTTGAGTGTCACGGGATGACAGGTAAAGAACGGGGAAGAAATTAAAATCTTAGCTAGTTTTAAGTTTATTTGAAACAGAAAGGTTGAATTTGTATTTTTTTTCAGGATTAATCTCAGCAGATTGATAGAAATAAATTTAAATCTTTTTAAATCCACATAGATCTAGGCCTATTTTTCCCTATTACTGGTATCCAGACATATTCCTGGGAACCTGAGAGCTTTTAGTAGGATATTCCCACATCCTTGGTAGGGTTCAAGGCCAGGTTGGACAGAGCTTGGAGCAACATGGTCAAGTGGAAGTTGTCCCTGCCCATGGCAGGGGGTTGGAACAAGATTATCCTTAAGGTTCCTTCCAGCCCAAAACATTCTGTGATTCTATATTTGGGAAAGATGAAAGAAAGAAAGAGAGAAAGAGAAAGAAAGAAAGAGAGAAAGAAAGAAAGAGAGAAAGAAAGAAAGAAAGAGAGAAAGAAAGAAAGAAAGAGAGAAAGAAAGAAAGAAAGAGAGAAAGAAAGAGAGAAAGAGAGAAAGAAAGAAAGAGAGAAAGAAAGAAAGAGAGAAAGAAAGAGAGAAAGAAAGAAAGAAAGAAAAGAAAGAAAGAAAGAAAGAAAGAAAGAAAGAAAGAAAGAAAGAAAGAAAGAAAGAGAAAGAAAGAGAGAAAGAAAGAGAGAAAGAGAGAGAGAGAAAAGAGAGAAAGAAAGAAAGAAAGAGAGAAAGAAAGAAAAGAAAGAGAGAAAGAAAGAAAGAGAGAAAGAAAGAAAGAGAGAAAGAAAGAGAGAAAGAAAGAGAGAAGAGAGAAAGAAAGAAAGAGAGAAAGAAAGAGAGAAAGAAAGAAAGAGAGAGAAAGAAAGAAAGAGAGAAAGAAAGAAAGAAAGAAAGAAAGAAAGAGAGAAAGAGAAAGAGGAAAGAGAGAAAGAAAGAGAGAAAGAAAGAAGAGAGAAAGAAAGAAAGAGAGAAAGAAAGAGAGAAAGAAAGAAAGAGAGAAAGAAAGAAAGAGAGAAAGAAAGAGAGAAAGAAAGAAAGAAAGAGAGAAAGAAAGAGAGAGAGAAAGAAAGAAAGAGAGAAAGAAAGAGAGAAAGACAGAAAGAGAGAAAGAAAGAGAGAGAGAAAGAAAGAAAGAGAGAAAGAAAGAGAAAGAAAAGAAAGAAAGAAAGAAAGAAAGAAAGAAAAGAGAGAAAGAAAGAAAGAAAGAAAGAAAAGAGAGAAAGAAAGAGAGAAAAGAAAGAAAGAAAGAAAGAAAGAAAGAGAGAAAGAAAGAAAGAGAGAAAGAAAGAAAGAAAGAGAGAAAGAAAGAAAGAAAGAAAGAAAGAAAGAGAGAAAGAAAGAGAGAAAGAAGAGAGAAAGAAAGAGAGAAAGAGAGAAAGAAAGAGAGAGAGAAAGAGAGAAAGAAAAGAAAGAAAGAAAGAGAGAAAGAAAGAAAGAGAGAAAGAAAGAAAGAAAGGAAGAAAGAAAAGAAAGAGAGAAAAAAAAAGAGAGAAAGAAAGAAAGAAAGAAAGAAAGAAAGAGAGAAAGAAAGAAAGAAAGAAAGAAAGAAAAAGAAAGAAAGAAGAAAGAAAGAAAGAGAGAAAGAAAGAGAGAAAGAAAGAAAGAGAGAAAGAAAAGAAAGAAAGAGAGAAAGAGAGAAAGAAAGAAAGAAAGAGAGAAAGAAAGAGAGAAAGAGAGAAAGAGAGAGAGAAAGAGAGAAAGAAAGAGAGAAAGAGAGAAAGAAAGAAAGAAAGAAAGAGAGAAAGAAAGAGAGAAAGAAAGAAAGAAAGAGAGAAAGAAAGAAAGAAAGAGAGAAAGAAAGAGAAAGAAAGAAAGAAAGAGAGAAAGAAAGAAAGAAAGAGAGAGAAGAGAAAGAAAGAAAGAAAGAAAGAGAGAAAGAAAGAAAGAAAGAGAGAAAGAAAGAAAGAAAGAGAAAAGAAAGAGAAAAAGAAAGAAAGAAAGAGAGAGAAAAGAAAGAAAGAAAGAGAGAAAGAAAGAGAAAGAGAAAAAGAGAAAGAAAGAGAGAAAGAAAGAAAGAAAGAAAGAGAGAAAAGAAAGAGAGAAAGAAGAAAGAAAGAAAGAAAGAGAGAAAGAAAGAAAGAAAGAAAGAGAGAAAGAGAGAAAGTGAGAAAGAAAGAGAGAAAGAAAGAGAGAAAGAGAGAAGTGTAGAAAGAGAGAAAGAAAGAGAGAAAGAAAGAAAGAAAGAGAGAAAGAAAGAAAGAAAGAGAGAAAGAAAGAAAGAGAGAAAGAAAAAGAAAGAAAGAGAGAAAGAAAGAAAGAATATAAGAGAGAGAGAAAAAGAAAGAGAGAAAGAGAGAAAGAGAGAGAAAGAAAGAGAGAGAGAAAGAAAGAAAAAGAAAGAGAGAAAGAAAGAAAAGAAAGAGAGAGAAAGAAAGAAAGAAAGAAAGAAAAGAGAAAGAAAGAGAAAGAGAGAAAGAAAGAAAGAAAAGAGAGAAAAGAAAGAAAGAAAGAAAGAAAAGAGAGAAAGAAAGAAAGAAAGAAAGAAAGAAAGAAAGAAAGAAAGAAAGAAAGAAAGAAAGAGAGAAAGAGAGAAAAGAAAAGAGAGAAAGAAAAGAAAGAAAGAAAGAAAGAAAGAAAGAGAGAAAGAAAGAGAGAAAGAAAGAGAGAAAGAAAGAAAAAGGAAAGAAAGAAAAAGAGAGAAAGAGAGAAAGAGAGAAAAAGAAAGAAAGAAAGAAAGAAAGAGAGAAAGAAAGAGAAAGAGAGAAAGAAAGAGAGAAAGAAAGAGAGAAAAGAAAGAAAGAGAGAAAGAGAGAAAGAAAGAAAGAGGAAAGAGAGAAAAAGAGAGAAAGAGAGAAAAGGAAAGAGAGAAAGAAAGAGAGAAAGAAAGAAAGAAAGAAAGAAAGAAAGAAAGAGAGAAAGAAAGAAAGAAAGAGAGAAAGAAAAGAAAGAAAGAAAGAAAGAGAGAAAGAAAGAAAGAAAGAAAGAAAGAAAGAAAGAAAGAAAGAGAGAAAGAAAGAAAAGAAAGAGAAAGAAAGAAAGAAAGAAAGAAAGAAAGAAAGAAAGAAAGAA
>NC_044574.1:1972816-1996732 GCF_901933205.1 Camarhynchus parvulus | reverse complement strand
TGGGGAGCAGCAGCAGCAGCCGCGGGGCCGGGTCCTGGGAGCAGCAGGCCGGTCCGGGGGGCAGAGCTGGTTCTGGGGGCAGAGCCGGCCCGGGGAGCAGCAGAAAGTAGGGAGCGGCCCCGGTCCTGGTCCTGGGGAGCAGCAGGGCCGGTCCCGGGGAACAAAAGGGTTTCCCTCGGCAGAGCCGGTCCTGGGAACAGCAGCCGCAGGGGGGCCGGTCCCGGAGGGGCAGGGGCCGGTCCCGGTGGAGCAGCAGAGCCGGTCCTGGGGAGGAGAGCTGGTTCTGGTGGGCAGAGCCGGCCCTGGGGAACAGCAGCCAGTAGCCGGGGGTCCCGCGGGAGCAGCAGAGCCGGTCCCGGGGAGGTAGTGCCGGTTCTGGGGCAGGCCGGTTCCGGGGGGACAGAGCCGGTCCCGTGGGGCAGCAGCCGCAGCGGGGCCGGTCCGGGGGAGCAGCGGGGCCGGTTCCGGGGGGACAGAGCCGGTCCCGGGGGGCAGCAGCCGCAGCGGGGCCGGTCCCGGGAAGCAGCAAGAGTGGGAGCGGTCCTGGGACAAAGCGGGAGCGGGAGCGGGGCCGGTCCTGGGAGCAGCGGGGCTGGTCTGGGGGACAGAGCTGGTCCTGGGGAGGGTAGAGCTGGTCCTGGGAGCATCTGGGCCGGTTCCGAGGGGGACAGGAGCCGGTCCCGGGGAGGCAGAACTGGTCCTGGGGAGCAGCAGCGCAGGGGGGGCCCGGTCCCGGTCCCGGGGAGCAGCAGCCGCAGCGGGAGCGGGCCCGGTCCCGGTCCCGGGGAGCAGCAGCCGCAGCGGGAGCGGGCCCGGTCCCGGTCCCGGGGAGCAGCAGCCGCAGCGGGAGCGGGCCCGGTCCCGGTCCCGGGGAGCAGCAGCCGCAGCGGGAGCGGGCCCGGTCCCCGGCCGCGGTGCATTCAGGTTCGGGGAGCGCGGGAGGCCGAGCGGAGCCGACACCGCCGGCGGGGAGCGGCGTCTGGGGAGGGGCCCGGATCAGGCAGGGCTGACCGGGCGACCCGCGGGGCAACACGGAGCCGATGAACGGCGGGGCGGCGGCGGCGCGGGGAGCGAGGGACGGAGGGGAGAGCGGGGCGGGTTGTCAGCCCCGGGCAGCGCGGCCAAGGCGGGGAACGGGGAACGGAAACCGGGGAATTGAACGGGAACGGGGATGGGGAATGGGATGGGGGAATGGGGATGGGGAATGGGGGAAATGGGGGATGGGAAATGGGGATGGGGAATGGGGAAATGGGGATGGGGAAATGGGGATGGGGATGGGGAAATGGGGATGGGGGAAATGGGGAAATGGGGATGGGGATGGGGAAATGGGGAAATGGGGGAAATGGGGGAAATGGGGAAATGGGGATGGGGAAATGGGATGGGGAAATGGGGATGGGGAAATGGGGATGGGGATGGGGGGAATGGGGAAATGGGGGATGGGGATGGGGGAATGGGATTGGGGAATGGGGGAAATGGGGGGGGAAATGGGAAATGGGGATGGGGGAAATGGGATGGGAAATGGGAAATGGGATGGGAATGGGGATGGGATGGGGAAATGGGATGGGATGGGGAAATGGGGATAGGGAATGGGGAAATGGGGAAATGGGAAATGGGGGATGGGGATGGGGAAATGGGGAAAATGGGGAAATGGGGAATGGGGATGGGGATGGGGAATGGGGATGGGAAATGGGGAAATGGGGATGGGGAAATGGGCATGGGGATGGAATGGGGATGGGATGGGGAATGGGGAAATGGGATGGGGATGGGGGAAATGTGGGAAATGGGGATGGGATGGGGGGTATGAATGGGATGGAATAGGGATAGGATAGGGATGGGATTGGGATTGGGATGGGGATGGAAATAGGAATGGGGGAATGGGGACGGGGATGAGAACTGGGATGTGGGAATGGGAACAGGGATGAGAGTGGAGTAGGAATGGGGTAATGGGAACGGGGATGGGGGAATGGGAGTGGGATTGGGAGAATGGGAGTGGGAATGGGAACGTGAACAGGGATTGGGATGGGGAATGGGGATGGGGATAGGAATAGGACTGATGCGTCGGGATTGGGATGGCAATGGATTGGGATGGCAATGATTGGGGATGCATGCATGGATTGGGAATGGCAGTGGAACTCGGAATGGGGGATGGGGATGGGGAATGAGGAGGAGGATGGTGATGGGATTGTGATGGGGATGGGAATGGGAATGGGGATGGGAGAATGGAAGAGACCAGGATTGGGGATGGGATGGAACGGAATGCAGAAGGAGGGATGGGGAATGGGAATAGGAATGGGGATGGGGAATGGGAATGAGAACCAGGATGAGGGAATGGGGATTGGCAGGAATGGAAGGGGATGGAACAGAACGTGGAGGGGTATGGATGGGGATGGGAATGGGAATGGGAATGGGGATGGTACTGGGGATGGGATGGAATTGGGATGGGATGGGAATCGGACAGGGGAGGTGGGGGACTGGGGTCAGATCCCATCCATGGGGATGTTCAGGGGATTGAGGGACAAAATCCCATCCATCGGGATTGGGGGCTTGGGGAAAAACCCCAAACAACCTTCCCAGAGGGAGACTCCAGGATTTTGGAGAGGGGGGACAAAATCCCACCCATGGGGACTTGTAGGGTTTAAAACAAATCCCATCCATGAGGTGATTTATGATTGAGGGAAACCTCCAGAAGGATTTGGGGAAACAAATCCCCATCCATGGGAATTTATGGGGTTTGGGAAACAAAAAATCCCATCCATGAGAATTTATTGGGGGGATTCCATGGGAAAACCCATCCAGAAGATTTGTGGGGAAAACAAAACCCCATCCATGGAATTTATGGGATTTGGGGAAAAAACCCCTCCAGAAGGATTTGGGGAACAAAATCCCATCCATCAGGATTTATGGGGCTTGGAAACAAAACCCCATCCATGAGGATTTTTTTGGGATTTAGGGAAAACCCCCAGGCTGATTTGGGGAAAAACAAAACCTCATCCATGGAATTTATGGATTTAGGGAAAACCCCTCAGAAGGATTTGGGGAAACAAAATCCCATCCATGGGAATTTATGGGATTTAGGGAAAAACCCTTTCGGAGAAGCGATTTGGGAAACAAAAAATCATCCATGGGGATGGGGATTTAGGAAAAACCCATCCATGGGGATTTTGCTTTTGAGCCAAAACCCCATCCATGGAGATGGGATTTAGGGTCCAGGGGCTTGGGGGAACAAAACCCCATCCATGGGATGAATGGGATTTAGGAAAAACCCTTTCGAGAAGGATTTGGGGAAACAAAATCCCTCTCATGAGGATGGGCTCGAATTTTTGGGATTTGGGGAAAACCCCTCCAGAAGGATTTGGGGAAACAAAAACCCCATCCATGAGAAGGTATGGGGGCTTGGGAAACAAAACCCTCATCCAGGGGATTTATGGGATTTGGGGAAACCCCTCGGGGATTTGGAAACAAAACCCCATCCATGGGAATTTATGGGATTTGGAAACAAAACCCATCTGAGAAGGATTTTGTTTGGGAGCAAAAACCCCCATCTGTGGTAATTTATGGGATTTGGGGAAAACCCTCCAGAAGGATTTGGGGGAACAAAACCCCATCCATCAGAAAACGGGGAAAAAAGAAGGATTTCAAAACAAAATCCCATCCATGGGGATGGGCCGGAAACAAAATCCCATCCATGGTGATTTTGCTTAGGGGAGCCAAATCCCATGGCATGAGAGCTTGAAACAAAATGTTCATGGGATTTATGGATGGCGGGTCCCTCGAGAAGGATTTGGGGAACAAAATCCCATCCATCAGAATTTTGGGGTGAAACAAACCCCATCCATGGGATTTTTGGGAAGAGGGGAAACCCCCAGAAGGGGAAAGGGAACAAAGGCGCATCCATGGGAATTTATGGCCTCTAGGAAAATTTCACGAAGGATTGCCAACAAAAACATCCATGGAATTTTTGGTTGATTTGGGGAAATAGGAAAGAAGGATTTGGGAACAAAACAAAAATAGCGGTAAAAATGGGATTTAGGAAAAACCCTTGAGAAGGATTTGGGGAAACAAAAATGATCCCGGAGGATTTGTGGCCAAACAAAATAACAAAAATAGATTTATGGGATTTAGAAAATTGCAAGAAGGATTTAAAAATGGAAAACCTCATCCAAAATGGATTTAGGAAAACCCCTCGAAAATTTGGGGAAAAAAACCCCCATCCATGAGAATTTATGGGGTTTAAAACTCATAGTCTTGGAAAAAATCATCCATGGGAAAGCGGGATTTAGGAAAAATCCTCGAGAAGGATTTGGGGAAAACAAATCCCCCAAAAATGGTAAAAATTTGGGGGAAAACCCTCCAGAAGGATTTGGGGGGAAACAAAAAAACCCACCCCAAAGGGGGGTCTGCCTAGCTATGGGACCAAGAACCGAATTTTAAGGGGAGCCATAAAAGCACTATTTAAGAATGACCTAAAAAGATCCCGGATGCCCTAAAAAATAATCTAAAAAGCTGTCTGGGGTAATTCTAAAAACTGCCTAAAAGGGAAAAGGTGTTTGGGTGTTTGGGGTGTTTGGGGGTGTTTGGGTTTGTTTGGGGTGTTTGGGGGTGTTTGGGGTATTTGGGGGTATTTGGGGTGTTTGGGGACACGTGTTGTTCTCAGAGGTTTTGGGGTGCTCAGCGTGCTCGCGGTTTTGGGGTATTTGGGGTTTTTGGGGTATTTGGGGTGCCCCGGACACCTGAGGTTCACAGGGGTTTTGGGGTGCTGTTTTGGGGTATTTGGGGTATTTGGGGGTGTTTGGGGCTCCACAGGGGTTTGGGGTACCTGGAGCCCTCCAAAGGGATTTAGGGCGGAAATTCGGGCAGGGGCACAAAGGAGGGGGGAGCCCCAAAACTCGGGGGGCGCTGATCCCAAAGGATTCCGGGATTGACCCCGGACTGCCGGGCGGGACCGGGGGATCGGGAAGGTTCGGAAAGGTTCGGAAAGGTTCGGGAATGATCGGGAGGGATCGGGAGGGCTCGGGGGGGATTGGGAGGGTTCGGGAATGATGGGGAAGGTTCGGGAGGGTTCGGGAAGGTTCGGGAAGAATCGGAAGGATCGGGGATAGGGAGGGTTCGGGAGAGATCGGGAGAGATCGAGGGAAGGTTCGGGAGGATCGGAAGGGTTCGGGGGAGGTCGGAGGCATCGGGAGGGTTCGGGAATGATCGGGAATGATCGGGAGGGTTCGGAAAGGTTCGGGAATGATCGGGGGGGTTCGGGGGGGTTCGGGAAGAATCGGAAGGATCGGGGATCGGGAGGGTTCGGGAGGGCTCGGGGGGGATTGGGAGGGTTGGGGAATGATCGAAGGGATCGGGAGGGTTGGGGAGGGTTCGGGAAGAATCGGAAGGATCGGGAAGGTTCGGAAGGATCGGAAGGGTTCGGGGGAGGTCGGAGGCATCGGGAGGGTTCGGGAATGATCAGGAGGGTTCGGGAAGGTTCGGAAGGATCGGAAGGGTTCCGGGGGGATCGGGAAGGTTTGGGAATGATCGGGGGTTCGGGGAGGGCTCGGGGGGGATTGGGAGGGTTCGGGAATGATCGGGAGGTTCGGGAGGGTTCGGGACGGTTCGGGAAGAATCGGAAGAATCGGGGGATCGGAAGGGTTCGGGAATGATCAGGAGGGTTCGGGAAGGTTCGGAAGGGTTCGGGGGGGATCGGGAAGGTTTGGGAATGATCGGGGGGGTTCGGGAGGGTTCGGGGAGGGATCCGGAGAGATCGAGAGGGATCGGGAAGGTTCAGGAAGGTTCGGGAAGAACCAGAAGCATCGGGGGATCGGGGGGGATCCGGAGGGTTCAGGGGAGATCGGGGGGGTTCAGGGGGTTCAGGAATGATTGGGAAGGATCGGGGGGGTTCGGGAATGATCGGAGGGGTTCGGGAGGGTTCGGGAGGGTTCGGGAAGAATCGGAAGGATCGGGGATCGGGAGGGTCGGGGAGAGAGATCGGGAGAGATCGGGAAGGTTCGGGAGGATCGGAAGGGTTCGGGGGAGGTCGGAGGCATCGGGAGGGTTCGGGAATGATCGGGAATGATCGGGAGGGATCGGGAGGGTTCGGGAATGATCGGGAATGATCAGGAGGGTTTGGGGGGGATCGGGAGAGATTGAGAAGGATCGGGAAGGTTCGGGAAGAACCGGAAGGATCGGGGGATTGGGAGGGTTCGGGAGGATTCGGGAATGATCGGGAGGGTTCGGGAAGGTTCGGGAAGAATCGGAAGGATCGGGAGGGTTCGGGGGGGATCAGGAGGGTTCGGAGAGGATCGGAGGGGATCGGGAGGGTTCGGGAATGATCGGGGGGGTTCAGGAGGGATCGGGGGGGATCGGGAGAGATCGAGAGGGATCAGAAGGGTTCGGGAGGGTTCGGGGAGGATCGGGAAGGTTCGGGAAGAATCGGGGGGGGGATCAGGGGAGATCCGGAGCGATCGGGAGGGATTGGGGGGGATCGGGAAGGTTCGGGAGGGTTCGGGGAGGGTTCGGGAGGGCTCGGGAATGATCGGGAGGGTTCGGGAAGAATCGGAAGGATCGGGGGATCAGGAGGGTTCAGGTGGATCGGGGGGATCGGGGGAGGTCGGAGGGATCGGGAGGGATTCGGAAGGTTCGGGAAGGTTCGGGAAGGTTCGGGGGGGATCGAGAGGATCTCGGTGCCTCCTTGGGAGCGCAGAGAGGGGAGCGAGGAGCCGGAGGCGCTGCCCGTCCCTGTCCCTGTCCCTGTCCTGTCCCTGTCCCTGTCCCTGTCCCTGTCCTGTCCCTGTCCCTGTTCTGTCCCTGTCCTGTCCCTGTCCCTGTCCTGTCCCTGTCCCTGTCCCTGTCCTGTCCCTGTCCTGTCCCTGTCCCTGTCCCTGTCCTGTCCCTGTCCTGTCCCTGTCCCTGTCCCTGTCCCTGTCCCTGTCCTGTCCCTGTCCCTGTCCCTGTCCCTGTCCCCATCCCAGTCCCCCCGTGTCCCCTCTGTGTCCCTCTACGTCCCAAGGTGAGCACCCCAAAACCAAACCCCGGACCCCAAAACGAGACCCTAAAATGAAACCACCTCGGACCCCAAAATGAGCACCCCAAAACCCCAAAAAAGAAACCCCGCACCCCAAAATGAACCTGCACCACCCCAAAAGCAAACCCCGCACCCCAAAATGAGCCCTCCAGGACCCCAAAACGAGACCCCAAAACGAAACCACCCTTGACCCCAAAATGAGCCCCCAGAACCCCAAAATGAAACCTCCAGGACCCCAAAACGAGACCCCAAAATGAGCACCCCAAAACCCCAAAAAGAAACCCCGGATCCCAAAATGAGCTCAGGACCCCAAAATGAACCTGCACCACCCCAAAACCAAACCCCGGACCCCAAAACGAGACCCCAAAATGGAAACCGCCCCGGACCCCAAAATGAGCCCCCCAGGACCCCAAATCGAGATCCTAAAATGAGCACCCCAAAACCCCAAAAAAAACCCCCGGACCCCAAAATGAGCTCAGGACCCCAAAACGAGACCCCAAAACGAAACCACCCTGGACCCCAAAATGACGCCCCCGGACCCCAAAATGAAACCTCCAGGACCCCAAAACGAGACCCTAAAATGAGCACCCCAAAACCCCAAAAAGAAACCCCGGACCCCAAAATGAGCTCAGGACCCCAAAACGAGACCCCAAACCGAACCCCCCGCACCCCAAAACCCCAAATCCCCCCCAGTCCATCCCAGTGAGGTTTTTGGGGTCCCTACCCACTTTTGGGGGGGTTCCTCTGCGCTTTGGGGTCTCTGTGGGGTTTTGGGGTCCTCGCACCCCTCAGAGTCCCTGCGCTTTTGGGGTCCCCTACAGATCGGGGTCCCTGCCCTGGTTTGGGGTCCCCCCGCACCCTTTTGGGGTTCCTGCCATGTTTTGGGGTCCCTTTATATTTTGGGGTCCCTGCACATTTTGGGGTCCCCTTTTCAGGTTTTCCCTCACACTTTTGGGGTCCCCGCACCCTTTTGGGGCCCCTCCCCGTATTTTGGGGTCCCTGTCCATATTTTGGGGTCCCTGCACACTTTTGGGGTCCCTCCCCGTGTTTTGGGATCCCTTTATATTTTGGGGTCCCTGTACATTTTAGGGTCCCCTTTTCAGGATTTCCTTCACCCTTTTGGGGTCCCTACCCGTATTTTGGGGTTCCTGTCCATATTCTGGGGTCCCCCCGCATCCTTTTGGGGTCCCTGCACCTTTTGGGGTCCTTACAGAGTTTTGGGGTCCCTGTACAATTTGGGGTCCCTTTTTGAGGTTTCCCTGCACCCTTTTGGGCTCCCCGCACATTTTGGGGTCCCTGCCGTGTTTTGGGGTTCCTGTCCATATTTTGGGGTCCTTGCACCCTTTTGGGGTCCCTCCCCGTGTTTTGGGGTCCCTGTACATTTTGGGGTCCCCTTTTCACGGTTTCCTTCACCCTTTTGGGGTTCCCCCGCACCCTTTTGGGGTCCTTACAGAGTTTTGGGGCCCCCCCGCACATTTTGGGGTCCCTCTCCCTTTGGGATCTCCCCATTCCCATTAAGCCGCGCGAGTCCTCCAGGCCGCCAGGGGGCGCTGTGCCGCTCTCTGCCCCTCCCGCCCCATCTCGCTGGTTCCGGTGCCGCGTCTCGTTGTTTCCGGTGCCGCGTCTCGCTGGTTCCGGTGCCGCGTCTCGCTGGTTCCGGTGCCGCGTCTCGCTGGTTCCGGCGGCGGGCGCGCAGCGGGAGCGGCGGCCCGGCGGCGGCGGCGGCGGCGGCGGCGGGGAGCGGCCCGGCCCCGCCATGTGGTTCATGTACGTGCTCAGCTGGCTGTCCCTGCTCGTGCAGGTGGCCTTTTGTCACCTTGGCCATCGGTGAGAGCGCGCCCGGGGGCTGCGCGAAGGGAGCGGGCCCGCTCGGGCCGTGTCGCGATATGGCGGGGAGGGCTTGGGGGCTGAGGGGAGGGGGGAGAACCCCGGGGGGCCCGAGGGCACCGGGGGATCGGGGTGGCCCCGGCAGTTGGGGCCATGGGTGTCCCAAGGCCTGCAGCTGTCCCTGAGATTTGAGGTCCTTGAGTGTCCCCAAACCCTCAGAGTGTCCCAAGGATTTGGGGTCCCTGGGTGTCCCTGAGCCCTCAGGATGTCCCCAAGCCTTGGAGTCTCTTGGTGTCCCCAAACCTCCAGGGTGTCCCCAACATTGAGGGTCTCAGAGTGTCCCCAACATTGAGGGTCCCTGGGTGTCCCCAAGGCCTTAAATTGTCCCTGAGATTTGGGGTCCTTGGGTGTCCCTGAGCCCTCAGAGTGTCCCCAAGCCTGGAGGTCCCGGGGTGTCCCCAAGCCCTTACATTGTCCCCAAGACTTGGAGTCTCTTGGTGTCCCCAAGGCCACAGAGTGTCCCCAAGATTTGGGGTGTCTGGGTGTCCCCAAAGCCTTAAATTGTCCCAGAGATTTGGGGTCCCTGGGTGTCCCTGAGCCCTCAGAGTGTCCCCAAGATTTGGGGTCCTTGGGTGTCCCCAAACTCTCAGAGTGTCCCAAGGATTTGGGGTCCCTGGGTGTCCTCGAGCCATCAGGGTGTCCCCAAGTTTAGAGGTCCCTGGGTGTCCCCAAGGCCTTCAATTGTCCCTGAGATTTGGGATCCTTGAGTGTCCCCAAGCCCTTGGGGTGTCCCCAAGAATTTGTGCTCCCTGGGTGTCCCCAAGCCCTCAGAGTGTCCCCAACATTGAGGGTCCTTGGGTGTCCCCAAGGCCTTAAATTGTCCCTGAGATTTGGGGTCCCTGAGTGTCCCCAGACTCTCAGAGTGTCCCCAGGACTGTGAGTCCCTTGGTGTCCCCAAACCCTCGGGGTGTCCCCAACACTGAAGGTCTCTGGGTGTCCCCAAGGCCTGCAATTGTCCCTGAGATTTGGGATCCTTGAGTGTCCCCAAACCTTCAGAATGTGCCCAATATTTGGGGTCCCTGGGTGTCCCTGAGTCTTCAGGATGTCCCCAAGACTGGAGGTCCCTGGGTGTCCCCAAACCCTTCAATTGTCCCTGAGATTTGGGGTCCTTGAGTGTCCCTGAGCTCTCAGAGTGTCCCAAGGATTTGGGGTCCCTGGGTGTCCCCAAACCCTCAGGATGTCCCCAAGTTTAGAGGTCCCTGGGTGTCCCCAAACCCTTCAATTGTCCCTGAGATTTTGGGTCCCTGAGTGTCCCCAAACCCTCAGAGTGTCCCCAAGACTGGAGGTCCCTGGGTGTCCCCAAACCCTCAGGGTGTCCCCAATACTGACAGTCTCTGGGTGTCCCCAAACCCTCAGAGTGTCCCAAGAATTTGGGGTCCCTGGGTGTCCCCAAGCCCTCAGGATGTCCCCGAGATTTGGGGTCCCTGGGTGTCCCCAAAGCCGCCATGGGCGGTGCCATCGGTGTCCCCATGGTGCCATCGGGTGTGTCCCTGGCGGTGCCATTGCTGTCCCCATGGTGCCATGGGTGTCCCCAGTACCATGGGTGCCATGGGTGCCATCGAGTCCCCATGGGTGCCATCGGTGTCCCCGTGCCATGGGTGCCATGGGTGCCATGGTGTCCCCGGTGCCATGGGTGTCATGGGTGTCCCCATGGGTGTCCCCAGTGCCATTGGTGTCCCCAGTACCATGGGTGCCATGGGTGCCATCGGTGTCCCTGGTGCCATGGGTGTCCCCACACTGTCCCCGCGCTGTCCCCGAGCTGTCCCCACACTGTCCCCACACTGTCCCCGCGCTGTCCCCACACTGTCCCCACACTGTCCCCACACTGTCCCCGCGCTGTCCCCACGCTGTCCCCACACTGTCCCCGCGCTGTCCCCACGCTGTCCCCACACTGTCCCCGAGCTGTCCCCGCAGCGGCCGGGCTCTATTACCTGGCCGAGCTGATCGAGGAGTACACGGTGGCCACCAGGAGGATCATCAAATCCATGATCTGGGTGAGTCTGGCAACCCAAACCCCAAATAGCCCAGAAACCCCAAATACCCCAAATCCCAGAAACCCCAAACCCCCAATACCCCAAATCCCAGAAACCCCAAACCCCCAATACCCTAAATCCCAGAAACCCCAAACCCCCAATACCCTAAATCCCAGAAACCCCAAACCCCAGAAACCCCAAATCCTGGAAACCTCAAATCCTGGAAACCACAAATCCCGGAAACCCCAAATACCCCAAATCCCAGAAACCCCAAATCCTGGAAACCCCAAATCTGAGAAACCCAAAACCCCAAATGCCCCAAATCCCAGAAACCCCAAATCCCGGAAATCCCAAACCCTGGATACCCCAAATCCCAGAAACCCCAAATACCCCAAATCCTGGAAACCCCAAATCCCAGAAACCCCAAATCCCAGAAACCCCAAATCCCAGAAATTTCAAATCCCAGATACCCTAAACCCCAGAAACCCCAAATCCCAGAAACCCCAAATCCTGGAAATCCCAAACCTCCCAAATCCCAGAAACCCCAAACCCCAGAAATCCCAAATCCCAGAAACCCCAAATACCCCAAATCCCAGAAACCCCAAATCCCAGAAACCCCAAATACCCCAAATCCCAGAAACCCCAAATCCCTGGGTTTTTTCCCATTTCACCTTTTTCCTCCTTTCCTTCCCATTTCGCCCCATTTTCCCCCCACTAACCCCATTTTTTCTCCATTTTCCCCCATTTTCCCCTTTTTCCCCCATTTCCCCCCCATTTCCCCCACTAATCCCATTTTTCCCTATTTTTTCCCTCTTTTACCTCATTTATCCCCAACCTTTTTCCCATTATTTCCCTCTTTTTTCCCCCATTTTTCCCCATTTCCCCCCATTTCTCCCCCACTAATCCCATTTTCCCCCATTTTTCCCCATCTTTTTTTCCCATTTCCCCCTCAATTTTCCCCCATTTTTTCCCCATTTCCCCCATTTCCCCCTCTCTTTTTCCCCATTATTTCCCCATTATTTCCCTCTGTTTTTTCCCCTTTTTCCCCCCTTTCCCCCAACCTTTTTCCCATTATTTCCCTCTTTTTATCCCCATTTTTCCCCAACATTTCCCCCATTATTTCCCTCTTTTTTCCCCATTTTCCCCCATTTCCCCCCCTCTTTTTTCCCCTTTTTCCCCATCATTCCCCCATTATTCCCCCATCATTCCCCATCATTCCCCCATCATTCCCCATCATTCCCCCATTATTCCCCCATTATTCCCCCATCATTCCCCCATCATTTCCCCATTATTTCCCCCATTTCCCCAACATTTTCCTCATTATTTCCCCCAACCTTTTTGCCATTTTTTCCCTCTTTTTTCCCCATTTTCCCCCACTAATCCCATTTCCCCCATCTCCCCCCATTTCTCCCCCATTCCCCCCTCTTTTTTTCCCCACTTTTCCCCAACTTTTTCCCCATTATTCCCCCATCATTCCCCCATCATTCCCCCATCATTCCCCCATCATTCCCCCATCATTCCCCCATTATTTCCCCATCATTCCCCCATCATTCCCCATTATTTCCCCCATTATTCCCCCATTATTCCCCCATTATTCCCCCATCATTCCCCCATCATTTCCCCATTATTTCCCCCATTTCCCCAACATTTTCCCCATTATTCCCCCATCATTCCCCCATTATTCCCCCATTATTCCCCCATTATTCCCCCATTATTCACCCATTATTCCCCCATCATTCCCCCATTATTCCCCCATCATTCCCCCATTATTTCCCCATTATTCCCCCATCATTCCCCCATTATTTCCCCCATCATTCCCCCATCATTCCCCCATCATTTCCCCATTATTTCCCCATTATTCCCCCATCATTTCCCCATTATTCCCCATTATTTCCCCATTATTTCCCCATTATTCCCCATTGTTCTCCTTATTCCTCCATTGCTGGGGCTGTCCCCTTTGTTTCCGCTTCCCGGCCATGGTGCCCCACGGGGCTCTTTCAGTAACCTCGTGTACCTGGGGCTGCTGCATTATTTCCTGCATCGTGCTCACCTCCTCCAACTTCCCTCCTCTCCTGCGGTCAGAGATGGGTTGGGGAATTATTCCCCATTTTTGGGATTTTTGGTTTTTTTTGGGGTTTTTGGGGTTTTTTGTAATTTTTCGTGATTTTTGGGGGATTTTTTCGGGATTTTTTGGGGATTTTTTTTTCATGATATTTTTAGAAGAATTTGGGGGAATTATTGGGGGATTTTTCTAGGGGAGTTTTTGGGGATTTTTGGGGGATTTTTCCCCATAGGATTATTTTGGGGATTATTTTCCATTGCCCCAAAAGGCTCCAGATGCCCCAGGGATTTGGGGTTCCCCTGGTCATTTGCTCACCTCCAATTTTTTTTCCTCCTCTCCTGCGGTCAGAGATGGGTTGGGGGCAATTTTTGGGGTTTTTGGGATTTTTTTGGGATTTTTTTGGGGTTTTTTGGGGATTTTTTTGGGGGTTTTTGGGATTTTTTGACAATTTTTCGTGATTTTTTTCGGGTTTTTTTGGGGATCTTTTGGGGATTTTTCATTTTTTTTTGAAGAATTTGGAGGGAATTATTGGGGATTTTCTGGGAATTTTTTTGGGGATTTTTGGGGATTTTTTATTCCCCATAAATTATTTTGGGGATTATTTTTAACTGCCCCAAAAGGCTCCGAATGCCCCAGGAATTTGGGGTTCCCCTGCATCGTGCTCACCTCCTCCAACTTCCTCCTCTCCTGCGGTCAGAGATGGGTTGGGGGCAATTATTGGGGTTTTGGGGATTTTTTGGGATTTTTTGGGGTTTTTTGGGGGATTTTTTGGGGTTTTTTTGGGGTTTTTTTGTGGGGAATTGATTTTTTAGGGTTTTTGGGGATCTTTTTGGGCTTTTTTCATGACTTTTAGAAGAATTTGGGGGGAATTATTGGGGATTTTTTTGGGGGATTTTTGGGGATTTTTTGGGGATTTTTAGGGGAATTTTATAGGATTATTTTGGGGATTATTTTAACTGCCCCAAAAGGCTCCGAATGCCCCAGGAATTTGGGGTTCCCCTGCATCGTGCTCACCTCCTCCAACTGCCTCCTCTCCTGCGGTCTGACACCTTTTGGGGCTTTTCTGGGGTTTTGTGGGGTTTTTGGGTTTTGGGGGGGTTTTTGGGGATTTTTTGGGGATTTTTGGGGTTTTGGGGAAAAAGGGGATTTTGGCAATTTTTTAGTGATTTTTTTGGCCATTTTTGGGCATTTTTGAGGATTTGGAGGGGATTTTTTGGGGATTTTTGGAATTATTATTGGGGATTTTTGGGGATTTTTTGGGGTTTTTTTGGCAATTTTAGTGATTTTTTGTGAATTTTTTTGGGGTTTTTTTTGGGAATTTTTCGGTAATTTTTTGTGAATTTTTTGGGCATTTTTTGAGGGGATTTGGGTGTGGGGATTTTTAGGGATTTTTAGGATTTTTTTAGGGATTTTGGGGGATTTTTCGGGCATTTTGGGCATTTTTGGGAATTTTTTCAGTAATTTTTGAGGATTTTTGGGATTGGGAGTGGAATTCTGGGGATTTTTTGGGCACTTTTTGGGATTTTTTGGGGATTTTGGAGGGAATTCTTGGGGATTTTTATGAGGAATTTTTGGGAATTTTTGGGAAAATTTTGAGGATTTTTGGGGAGATTTTTTGGGATTTTTTGGGGAATTTTTGGGGTTTTTTTGGGGATTTTTTGGCAATTTTTAGTGATTTTTTGGGGATTTTTTGGGGATTTTTGAGGAGGGATTTGGACCTTTTTTTGGGGGGAATTGGGGATTTTTCTGGGGATTTTTGGGGATTTTTTTTTAAAATTTGGGGGAATTTTGGGGATTTTGGGGGGTTTTTTTGGAGGTATTTGGGATACCAACCCAAGTTTTGGGGATTTTTGGGAGGGTGTGTTTGGGGATTTTGGAGATTTTTTGGGGGATTTTTGGGGATTTTTTGGGAATTTTTGGGGGATTTTTGGGGGGTTTTTGGGGGGAATTTTTGGGGGGAATTTTGGGGGGAATTTTGGGGTAATTTTGGGGATTTTTGGGGGGATTTTTTTGGGATGGAAGGGGGAAATTTTGGGGATTTTTGGGGGGATTTTTTGGGGATTTTTGGGGGGATTTTTTTGGATTTTTGCCCAAAATTTTTTGGTGGATTTTTGGGGATTTTTTGGGGGGAAATTTGGGAAATTCTTTGGGAACTTTGGGGTTTTTTTTGGGAATTTTTGGGGGAATTTTTGGGGGATTTTGAGGAATTTTCGGGGAATTTTTGGGGGGATTTTTTGGTATTTTTTGGGGAATTTTTGTGAGAATTTTGACAGCTCTTTCTGCATCAAAAGGAATTTTTTCGACCAAACCCTCAGCAATTTTTCCACTTTCAAACCCCCATTTTACCATCAAAACCCCCAAAAATCCCCAAAAATCCCCCAAATTTCCACTTTCAACCTCAGCATTCCAGATTTGGGATTTTCCTTCCGGAACGTTCTGATCCCGTCGTTTTTTTCCCAATTTTTCCCCCCACAGTTTTGGTCGTGGTCAATCACTACCTGGCCTTTCAATATTTCGCCGAGGAATTTTATCTTTTCTCCGAGGTGAGATCCTCAAAAAAATTTGGGATTTTCCTCCTTTTTCCCCATTTAGGAAACAAAAAAAAAATTATTCCCAATTTTTTTGCCTTGGTTGACTTTGATTTTCTTCAAAAAATTAAAATTTATTTTGAATTTTTTCCAAGTTTTTTTGGAGATTTCTTCAAATTCTGAAATTCCTTGGTAATTCCAGATTTGGGGTTTTCTCAGGAAATTCCAGGAATGTGGAATGTAAATCCCAAATTATCCCTAAAATGTGAAAATTTTAGGAATTTTAGGTAAAAAAATCATTAAAATTCCATTTTTTTATTAATTAACCCCAAAATATTTCCCATTAGGAATTCCCTGAGAAAAATCCCAACAAACCAAAATCCCATAAAAAAATGAGTAAAATCCAATTTTTTCCTGAATTTTGGTTTTTTTTTTCATGAATTTTTGCAGGAATATTTAATTCAATTAATTAAAATTTTAATTAAATAAATCTTTCATGAAAATCTGGGAATTCCAAAGCGGGAACCCCCAGGCCCCCAGGGGAAAAACTCCGAAATTTTTATTTTTAATCCCACAAAAAAAGGGGAGAGATTGGGAATTTTCTTTGGGAATTCTTGGAATTTTTGGGGTTGGAATTTTGGGATTTCTGAACTGGAATTTTGGGAATTCTGGGTTGGAATTTTTGGGATTTTGGAATTGGAACTTTGGTGAATTCTGCAGGTCCAGGTTTAGGAATTTTCCATTGGAATTCTTGGAATTTTGGGGTTGGAATTTTGGGATTTCTGAGTTGGAATTTTGGGATTTCTGTGGGTCCAGGTTTAGGAATTTTCCATTGGAATTCTTGGAATTTTTGGGTTTTTTTGGGTTGGAATTTTGGGATTTCTGAGTTGGAATTTTGGGGAATTCTGGTTTGGAATTTTCCATTGGAATTCTTGGAATTTTGGGGTTTTTGGGTCGGAATTTTGGGGTTTCGGGGTTGGAATTTTGGGAATTCTGCAGGTCCAGGTTTAGGAATTTTCCATTGGAATTCTTGGAATTTTTGAGGTTGGAATTTTGGGATTTCCAGGCTGGAATTTTGGGGAATTCTGCAGGTCCTGGCTGGAAATTTTCCATTGGAATTCTCGAAATTTTGGGGTTTTGGGATTGGAATTTTGGGATTTCTGAGTTGGAATTTTGGGATTTCTGTGGGTCCAGGTTTAGGAATTTTCCATTGGAATTCTTGGAATTTTGGGGTTTTTTGGGTTGGAATTTTGGGATTTCTGAGCTGGAATTTTGGGAATTCTGGGTTGGAATTTTGGGATTTTTGGAATTGGAATTTTGGGGAATTCTGCAGGTCCAGGTTTAGGAATTTTCCATTGGAATTCTTGGAATTTTGGGGTTGGAATTTTGGGATTTCCAGGCTGGAATTTTAGGGAATTCTGCAGGTCCAGGTTTAGGAATTTTCCGTAGGAATTCTTGGAATTTTTTGGGGTTTGAATTTTGGGATTTCTGAACTGGAATTTTGGGGAATTCTGGGTTGGAATTTTCCATTGGAATTCTCAAAATTTTGGGGTTTTTGGAGTTGGAATTTTGGGATTTCCGGGTTGGAATTTTGGGGTTTTTGGGTCGGAATTTTTGGGATTTTGGAATTGGAATTTTAGGGAATTCTGCAGGTCCAGGTTTAGGAATTTTCCATTGGAATTCTTGGAATTTTTGGGGTTGGAGTTTTGGGGCTTTGGGGTTGGAATTTTTGGGATTTCCAGGCTGGAATTTTAGGGAATTCTGCAGGTCCTGGCTGGAAATTTTCCATAGGAATTTTTGGAATTTTGGGGTTTTGGGATTGGAATTTTGGGATTTCTGAGTTGGAATTTTGGGATTTCTGTGGGTCCAGGTTTAGGAATTTTCCATTGGAATTCTCAAAATTTTGGGGTTTTTGGGGTTGGAATTTTGGGATTTCTGAGCTGGAATTTTGGGAATTCTGGGTTGGAATTTTGGGATTTTTGGAATTGGAATTTTGGGGAATTCTGCAGGTCCAGGTTTAGGAATTTTCCATTGGAATTCTTGGAATTTTGGGGTTGGAATTTTGGGATTTCTGAGTTGGAATTTTGGGATTTCTGTGGGTCCAGGTTTAGGAATTTTCCATTGGAATTCTTGGAATTTTTTTGGGTTGGAATTTTGGGATTTCTGAACTGGAATTTTGGGGAATTCTGGGTTGGAATTTTCTATTGGAATTCTCAAAATTTTGGGGGTTTTGGGTTGGAATTTTTGGGATTTCCGAGTTGGAATTTTGGGATTTCTGCAGGTCCAGGTTTAGGAATTTTCCATGTGAATTCTTGGAATTTTTGGAGTTGGAATTTTGGGGTTTTTGGGGTTGGAATTTTGGGAATTCTGGGTTGGAATTTTGGGAATTCTGGGTTGGAATTTTGGGATTTCTGCAGGTCCTGGTTTAGGAATTTTCCATTGGAATTCTTGGAATTTTTTGGGTTGGAATTTTGGGATTTGTGCAGGTCCAAGTTTAGGAATTTTCCATTGGAATTTTTGGGATTTCTGAGTTGGAATTTTGGGATTTCTGCAGGTCCAGGTTTAGGAATTTCCCATTGGAATTCTTGGAATTTTGGGATTTCCAGTTGGAAACTTGGGAATTCTCCAGGTCCTGGTTGGAAATTTTCCATTGGAATTCTTGGAATTTTGGGGTTTTTGGGTCGGAATTTTGGGATTTCCGAGTTGGAATTTTGGGATTTCTGCAGGTCCAGGTTTAGGAATTTTCCATTGGAATTCTTGGAATTTTTGGGATTTCTGTGCTGGAATTTTGGGGTTTTTGGGTCGGAATTTTTGGGATTTTGGAATTGGAATTTTGGGAATTCTGCAGGTCCAGGTTTAGGAATTTTCCATGGGAATTC
The DNA here is from genome assembly GCF_901933205.1 of Camarhynchus parvulus. Classification (NCBI taxonomy): domain Eukaryota; kingdom Metazoa; phylum Chordata; class Aves; order Passeriformes; family Thraupidae; genus Camarhynchus; species Camarhynchus parvulus. The sequence continues at coordinate 1,978,400 of NC_044574.1, read as the reverse complement.
TTGGAATTTTTGGGGTTGGAATTTCGGGGTTTTGGGGTTGAAATTTTGGGATTTCTGAACTGGAATTTTGGGGAATTCTGGGTTGGAATTTTCCATTGGAATTCTTGGAATTTTTGAGGTTGGAATTTTGGGATTTCCAGGCTGGAATTTTGGGGAATTCTGCAGGTCCAGGTTTAGGAATTTTCTTTGAGAATTCTTAGAATTTTTGGGGTTGGAATTTTGGGAATTCTGGGTTCGAATTTTCCATTGGAATTCTCAAAATTTTGGGGGTTTTGGGTTGGAATTTTTGGGATTTCCGAGTTGGAATTTTGGGGTTTCTGCAGGTCCAGGTTTAGGAATTTTCCATTGGAATTCTTGGAATTTTTGGGGTTGGAATTTTGGGGTTTTTGGGGTTGGAATTTTGGGATTTCCAGGCTGGAATTTTGGGAATTCTGGGTTGGAATTTTGGGATTTTGGAATTGGAATTTTGGGGAATTCTCCAGGTCCTGGTTTAGGAATTTTCCATTGGAATTCTCGGAATTTTTGGGGTTGGAATTTTGGGATTTCCAGGCTGGAATTTTAGGGAATTCTGCAGGTCCAGGTTTAGGAATTTTCCGTAGGAATTCTTGGAATTTTTGGGGTTTTTGGGTTGGAATTTTTGGGGTTTTGGGGTTGGAATTTTGGGGAATTCTCCAGGTCCAGGTTTAGGAATTTTCCAGTGGAATTCTTGGAATTTTTTGGGGTTGGAATTTTGGGATTTCTGAACTGGAATTTTGGGGAATTCTGGGTTGGAATTTTCCATTGGAATTCTCAAAATTTTGGGGGTTTTGGGTTGGAATTTTTGGGATTTCCGAGTTGGAATTTTGGGGTTTCTGCAGGTCCAGGTTTAGGAATTTTCCATTGGAATTCTTGGAATTTTTGGAGTTGGAATTTTTGGGATTTCCAGGCTGGAATTTTAGGGAATTCTGCAGGTCCTGGTTTAGGAATTTTCCATGTGAATTCTTGGAATTTTTGGAGTTGGAATTTTGGGGTTTTTGGGGTTGGAATTTTGGGAATTCTGGGTTGGAATTTTGGGATTTCTGGGTTGGAATTTTGGGAATTCTGGGTTGGAATTTTGGGATTTGTGCAGGTCCTGGTTTAGGAATTTTCCATTGGAATTCTTGGAATTTTTGGGGTTGGAATTTTGGGGTTTTTGGGGTTGGAAATTTGGGAATTCTGCAGGTCCAGGTTTAGGAATTTTCTTTGGGAATTCTTAGAATTTTTGGGGTTGGAATTTTGGGAATTCTGAACTGGAATTTTGGGGAATTCTGGTTTGGAATTTTCCATTGGAATTCTTGGAATTTTGGGGTTTTTGGGTCGGAATTTTTGGGATTTTGGAATTGGAATTTTGGGATTTCTGCAGGTCCAGGTTTAGGAATTTTCCATGGGAATTCTTGGAATTTTTGGGGTTGGAATTTCGGGGGTTTGGGGTTGAAATTTTGGGATTTCCAGGCTGGAATTTTAGGGAATTCTGCAGGTCCTGGTTGGAAATTTTCCATTGGAATTCTTGGAATTTTGGGGGGTTTTGGGTTGGAATTTTGGGGTTTTGGGGTTGGAATTTTGGGATTTCTGAACTGGAATTTTGGGGAATTCTGCAGGTCCTGGCTGGAAATTTTCCATTGGAATTCTCGAAATTTTGGGGTTTTTGGGATTGGAATTTTGGGATTTCTGAGTTGGAATTTTGGGATTTCTGTGGGTCCAGGTTTAGAATTTTCCATTGAATTCTTGGAATTTTTTTGGGGTTGGAATTTTGGGAATTTTCCAGAATTTTGGAATTTTGGGGAATTGGAATTTGGGGTTTGCAGGTCCAGGTTTAGGAATTTTCCATTGGAATTCTTGGAATTTTGGGGGGGAATTTTCCATTGGAATTTTTGGGGGTTTTTTGGGGTTGGAATTTTGGGGTTTCTGCAGGTCCAGGTTTAGGAATTTTCCATTGGAATTTTTGGAATTTTTGGGGTTGGAATTTTGGGATTTCTGAACTGGAATTTTGGGGAATTCTGGGTTGAATTTTCCATTGGAATTCTCAAAATTTTGGGGGTTTTGGGTTGAAGGTCCTTTTGGGATTTCGAATTTTTGGGGTTGGAATTTTGGGGGGTTTCTGCAGGTCCAGGTTTAGGAATTTTCCATTGGAATTTTTGGAATTTTTGGATTTTGGGGTTGGAAATTTTGGGATTTCCAGGTTGGAATTTTGGGAATTCTGCAGGTCCTGGTTTAGGAATTTTCCATGTGAATTCTTGGAATTTTTGGAGTTGGAATTTTGGGGTTTTGGGGTTGGAATTTTCTTGGGAATTGGGGGGTTTTTGGGTTGGAATTTTGGGAATTCTGCTGGAATTTTGGGAATTCTGGGGATTTTGGGATTTTGGGATTTGGGGTGCAGGTCCTGGTTTAGGAATTTTCCATTGGAATTCTTGGAATTTTGGGGGTTGGAATTTTGGGGTTTTTGGGGTTGGAATTTTGGGAATTCTGCAGGTCCAGGTTTAGGAATTTTCATTGGAATTTGGGAATTCTTATTTTGGGAATTTTGGGGTTGGAATTTTGGGGAATTCCTGAACTGGAATTTTGGGGGGTTTTGGGGAATTCTGGGTTTGGAATTTTCCATTGAATTTTCCATTCAAAATTTTTTGGGATTTCCAGGGAATTTTGGGGCTGCAGGTCCTGGGAAATTTTCCATTGGAATTTGAAATTTTGGAATTTTGGGATTTTGAGTTGGAATTTTGGGAATTCTCCAGGTCCAGGTTTAGGAATTTTCCATTGGAATGAATTTTGGAATTTTTTGGGGTTGAATTTTGGGGATTTCTGAACTGGAATTTTGGGAATTCTGGGTTGAATTTTCCATTGGAATTCTGGAATTTTGGGGTTTTGGGGTTTTGGGATTTTGGAATTTTGGGATTTCAGGTGAGAATTTTCCATTGGAATTTTGGAATTTTTGGGTTGGAATTTTGGGGGAATTTTTCTGAATTGGAATTTTGGGGAATTCTGCAGGTCCAGGTTTAGGAATTTTCCATTCTTGGAATTTTTTTTTGGAATTTTGGGGGTTGGAATTTTGGGAATTTTTGGGGAATTCTGGTTGGAATTTTTTTGGGAATGGAATTTTTGAGGTCGAATTTGGGTCCTGAATTTTGGGGGTTTGGTTGGAATTTTCCATTGGAATTCTTGGAATTTTGGGAATTCTGCAGGTCCAGGAGAATTTTCCATTGGAATTTTGGGGAATTTTTTTGGGTTGGAATTTTGGGGGTTTTGGGGGAATTTTGGAATTGAATTGGAATTTGGGGAATTCTGCAGGTCCAGGTTTAGAATTTTCCATTGAATTTTTGGGAATTCTTGGAATTTTGGGGTTGGGGAATTCTGCAGGTCCAGGTTTAGAATTTTCCATTGAATTTGGGGGTTGGAATTTTGGGATTTCCAGGCTGGAATTTTAGGAATTCTGCAGGTCCTGAATTTTTAGGAATTTTCCATTTTGGGGTTTTTCTTGGAATTTTGGGGGTTTTGGAATTTGGGAATTTGCAGGTGGGATTTTCCATTGAACTGGAATTTTGGGTTGAATTTTGGGATTTCTTGGAATTTTGGGGAATTGGAATTTCCATTGGAATTCCTCAAAATTTTGGGGTTTTGGGTTGAATTTTTGGGATTTCCAAAGTTGGAATTTTGGGGTTTCTGCAGGTCCAGGTTTAGGAATTTTCCATTGGAATTCTTGGAATTTTTTGGGTTGGAATTTTGGGAATTCTGGGTTGGAATTTTGGGAATTCTGGCTTCTTTCAAGGAAGAGCAAAAACAATTTGGGAACCCCTCGAGGAAACTTTTCCCCCACAAAAAAATGGGATGAGCTGGACGCTTTTCCTTAGGGAATTCTTGGAACTTTGAGGTTTTGGGTCCGGAATTTTTGGGGTTTTGGGGTTGGAATTTCGGAATTCTGGTTGGAATTTTGGGAATTCTGCAGGTCCTGGCTTATTTCACCTTCTGCCTGTGGCTGATTCCCTTCGCCTTCTTCGTGTCGCTGTCGGCCGGGGAGAACGTCCTGCCCTCCACGGTGCAGCCCGGAGGTGGGAACGGGGTCGGGATCGGGATTGGGATTGGGAATGGGGTTGGGAATGGGATTGGGAATGGGGTTGGGATTGGGATTGGGAATGGGGTTGGGATTGGGAATGGGAATGGGAATGGGAATGGGATTGGGATTGGGAATGAGTGGGAAAGGATTTTGCGTTTGTCCGGTTTCGATCCCGCTCAGAACGTCCCAGAAATTCGGGATTTTTGGGGTCCTTGAGCCTTCAGAGAATCCCAGAAATTTGGGGTTCCTGGGGCTTCCTGTGGGCTCAGAATGTCCCAAAAATTTGGGATTTTTAGGGGTCACCAAGGGTCAGAATATCCCAGAAATTTGGGATCCCAAAGGCTCAAAGAACCTCAGAAATTTGGGATCCTTGGGTGCCCCAAATGTCCCAAAAATTTGGGATCCCTGGGAGTCCCTGAAATCTTGGAGAATCCCAGAAATTTGGGATTCCTGGGTGCCCCAAAATGTCCCAGAAATTTGGGGTTCCTGGGGCTTCCCAAAGGCTCAGAATGTCCCAGAAATTTGGGATTTTTGGGGATCACCAAGTGTCGGAATGTCCCAAAATTTTGGGATTTTTCGTCACCAAGGCTCAGAATGTCGGAAATTTGGCATCCCAAAATTTATGGCATTGCTGAGCTTTTGAGAATCCCATAAATTTGGAAGAGGGGATGCTACCCCAAAACTCCAATCCCACATTCCCGATTGGGGATCCGGGAGCAGCCACAACTTCCTTTGGGAATTCGGCCCCGCCCCAAAATCCTCCCGAAAAATTCTCCTGAAATTTCCCCCTCTGGAATTCTGATCCCGTTCTGGTTTTACAAGCAGAGCACGCCGTCCCAATTATTTCACCAAGGGGAAAAAGAGGGCTCCCGATTCTCCTGATTTTCTCCCCTTCATCAAGGAAGCCATCCTGCCCAGCAGGCAGAAAATTTACTGAAACCGAATTTTCGGAATTTTCGAATATCCAGAAGATCCCCAAGAGGCGAATATCCCAAATTTCAGCCCCTTTTTTGGGAATTTTGGGAATTCAGAGACTTGGACACTCGGAGGTGCCTAATCACGCTTGGGGTTTTTTTTTCCTTGTTGATGCCTTGGGAATGTTTTCATGGAAAATCTTGGGAATTTTGGGATTTCCCCCAGTTCCCCTGAGGGTTTTGGGTTTTTGGAGCTGCTTCTGATTTTCCTGAGGGTTCTACAGAGCCAAGGATTTTTTAAAAAATGGGAAAAATCGGATAAATCCGAAGATTCCACGCTGTCCCTTCATTCCCGTTTTCCAGAAGGAATGATCCCAAAATAAAAAAAAAATCAGGATTTGGGGTGGTTTAAATCCTGAAATTCCTGTTTTTCCCCTCCAGCAAAACCTTTGGGAAGGAGTTGATGGGAATCTCGGTTTTCCAGGGAATTCCCAGAATTTTTCTGATCCCAAGAGAGAGGGGGAATGTTGAGAATTCCAGATTTTTTTTCCTTCTCCCTTTTCCAAAGGATGAAAAATCCTCAGAGGGAGCTGCACATTTCTTCTTT
>NC_044574.1:1859245-1972316 GCF_901933205.1 Camarhynchus parvulus | reverse complement strand
CTGTCCCGGTCTGGGGCGCCGCTCAGAACACGCGGCGGTAGAACACGCCCACGCTACGTTGGCGTCGATCCAGCCGCAGCGCCGCCCCACGCTTGCGCCCGAGCGCGCTTCCCCCAGCGCTGAGGAGCGCTTCAGCTTCAGCAGGCTGAACCGCGTGAAATCCTCGGCCGCTGCCAGCGCTTGCTCCAGCAACCGGATGAACCCTGCGACACCGGCACGCGGTCACGGCGAACCCCAAAAGCGAACCCCAAAATGAACCCCAAAAGTGAACCCCAAAAGGGAACCCCAAAAGCAAAACCCCAAAAAGCAAAACCCCAAAAAGCTTAACCCCAAAAGCGAACCCCAAAAGTGAACCCCAAAAGTTTAAGCCCCAAAGGAACCCCAAAAGCCAACCCCAAAAGTTTAACCCCAAAAAGCTGAAGCCCAAAAAAAGCAAAGCCCAAAAGCAAGCCCCCCCAAAGGGAACCCCCAAAAGCTGAACCCCACAAAGGAAGCCTAAAGGAACCCGACTAAAAAGAGCGGGAAGCCCAAAAGCGAAGCCCCAAAGGGAACCCCAAAAAGCTTAACCCCCAAAAGCGAAGCCCAAAAAGCGAAGCCCCAAAGGGAACCCCAAAAGGGAACCCCAAAAGCGAAGCCCAGAAGGGCGCGGGCGGCCCCGCGGCGCTCACCCTCCTGCAGGCGCTCCCAGCTGTTCCACACCGAGCCCACGCGACACGATGGGCAGCCCCAGCTCAGCCTGCCAACAGGCTCTGCGTGGGTGGGGACACTCAGCCGGGACGGTGGCACCGCCGCGGGGCTGGGGACACACGGCAGGGAGCGGTGGCACTGCCACGGGGCTGGGGACACCTGACAGGGAGCAGTGGCACCGCCGCGGGGCTGGGGACACACGGACGGGGACAGTGGCACCACCGCGGGGCTGGGACACACGGCAGGGAGCGGTGGCACCGCCACGGGGCTGGGGACACTCGGACGGGGATGGTGACACTGCTGCGGGGCTGGGGACACTCAGCCGGGGACGGTGGCACTGCCGCGGGGCTGGGGACACCTGACAGGAGCGCGTGGCACCGCCAATGGTTGGGGACATTCAGAGGGGACGGTGGCACCTCAGTGTGGGGACACTGACGGGACGGTGGCACCGCCTGAGCTGGGGACAGCTGACAGGGAGCAGTGGCACTGCGGGCGGGGACACTCAGAGAGGACGGTGACACCGCGCGGGCGGGGACACACGGCAGGGCGCGGTGACACGCGCGAGGCTGGGGACACCGAGGGGGTGGACACCGCCGGTGCCTCCGGGCGTGGCCTCACCTGGTGGATTTTGGGCAGCACGGCCACCACGTGGCGCGCCAGCACCTCGCCCGCCTTGGTGAAGATGTGGCAGCACAGCGGGTCACCGAGCTGGGCACCTGGGGGTGGCACCCGCGGGGACGTGGGACACTCCTCTGTGCCCCATCCCACCGGGAGTGGCACCCAGGGGACATGGGACACTCCTCTGTGTCCCATCCCGGGGGTGGCACCTGGGTGTCCCCACCCCGAGGAGGGCAGAGGGTGCTCAGGGGTCAGGGTGCACCCGGGGCAGAGAGCGGGAGTGGCACCGGGAGGGACAAGGGGACAGGGACAAAGGGACAAGGGGGCGGGGACAAGGGGGCAGGGATAAGGGGGCAGGGACAAAGGGACAGGGACAAGGGGACGGGGACAAGGGGGCAGGGATAAGGGGGCAGGGACAAAGGGACAGGGACAAGGGGACAGGGATGAAAGGGACAGGGACAAGGGGAACGGGGACAAGGGCACAGGGACAAACGGGGACAGAGATAAGGGGACAGGGACAAGGGAGCAGGGACAAGGGGACAGGGACAAAGGGATAAGGGGACAGGGATAAGGGGAACAGGGATAAGGGGACAGGGACAAGGGGAACGGGGATAAGGGGATGGGGACAAGGGGACAGGGACAAATGGGGACAGGGATAAGGGGAACAGGGATAAGGGGACAGGGACAAGGGGACAGGGATAAGGGGACAAGGACAAGGGGACAGGGACAAGGGGAACAGGGATAAGGGGACAGGGATAAGGGGAACGGGGATAAGGGGACGGGGACAAGGGGACAGGGATAAGGGGACAGGGACAAGGGGAACAGGGACAAGGGGACAGAGACAAACAAGGATAGAGACAAGGGGACAGGGATAATGGGGCCACAGGGAAAAGGGGGACGGGGAAAAGGGGGACAGGGATGGGAAGGAGGACAGGACAAATGGGATAGGGACAATGGGGATGGGGACAAACAGGGGGCAGGACAAACGGACAGGGACTGACAGGTGACAGGGACAATGGGGTCATTCCCTGGGAAGGGGTTTCCCTACCCTCTTCCGCCAGTTTCTGGCAAAATCCCGCAAATTTGGACTTCTCGAAGGTGCGGTAGAGGTGGGTGAGGAGCCCCATCCTGTCCGAGATCTGTGGGGTTGGGGGCAGCGGGGCCACGGGTGAGCCTTGGGGACCCTCCTGGGCACCCCAGTGTCCCTGGGTACGGCTGGGAGCGACCCCGGGCCCCCCAGGACCCCAAAACACGGCTCAGGGCCACCCCTGGACCCCAACGCCCATCCCAAAGCCCCTCTAGACCCCCAAAACCCACCCCAACTCCCCAAGATGCCTGATACCCATCCCAAAGCCCCTCAAGACCCTGATACCCACCCCAGATCCCTCAAAACCCATCCCAAACCCTCCCAGAACCCCAACACCCATCCCAAAGCCCCTCTAGACCCCAAAACCCACCCCAAACCACCCCAAGCAACCTGATACCCATCCCAAAGCCCATCAAGAACCCAAAACCCATCCCAGATCCCTCCAAACACATCTCAAAGCCATTCCAAGACCCCAACACCCATTCCAAACCCCCTCAGAACCCCAAAACCCATCCCAAACACCCCAAGAACCCCAAAACCCATCCCAAACAACCCAAAAGCGCCGGCAGCACCTGGAAGTAGTCAAACATGGCCTGCCTGACGTAGGCGACGTCGTGGGGCGGCACCTCCAGGTTGTCCATGCAGTCAAAGACCATCTTGACAGCCTGGTGAGCGATCCAGTACGCTGGGAATGACGGGATGGGGAACGGGGTCAGCCATGGATGGATGGATGGATGATGGATGGATGGATGGATGATGGATGGATGGATGATGGATGGATGGATGGATGGATGGATGGATGATGGATGGATGGATGATGGATGATGGATGGATGATGGATGATGGATGGATGGATGGATGGATGGATGGATGGATGGATGGATGGATGGATGGATGGATGGATGGATGGATGGATGGATGATGGATGGATGGATGGATGGATGATGGATGGATGGATGGATGGATGGATGGATGGATGGATGGATGGATGATGGATGGATGGATGGATGGATGGATGGATGGATGGATGATGGATGATGGATGGATGGATGGATGGATGATGGATGATGGATGGATGGATGGATGGATGGATGGATGGATGGATGGATGGATGGATGATGGATGATGGATGGATGGATGGATGATGGATGGATGGATGGATGGATGATGGATGGATGGATGGATGGATGGATGGATGGATGGATGATGGATGGATGGATGATGGATGGATGGATGGATGGATGGATGGATGGATGGATGGATGGATGATGGATGGATGGATGGATGGATAGTGAGCAGTGGGGTCAGCCATGGGGTCAGCAGTGGGGTCAGCAGTGGGTCAGCCATGGGGTCAGCAGTGGGGTCAGCCATGGGGTCAGCAGTGGGGTCAGCAGTGGGGTCAGCCATGGGGTCAGCCATGGGGTCAGCCACGGGGTCAGCCATGGGGTCAGCAGTGGGGTCAGCAGTGGGGTCAGCAGTGGGGTCAGCAGTGGGTCAGCCATGGGGTCAGCAGTGGGGTCAGCAGTGGGGTCAGCAGTGGGTCAGCCGTGGGGTCAGCAGTGGGTCAGCCGTCGGTCCCCCCTCCCCGGTGCCCCCTGGGCTCACCGGAGCCTTCGTCCCCCATCATGTGTCCCCAGCCGCCGCAGCCGCTCTCGGAGCCGTCGGGGTTGATGAGTTTGCAGTTGGAGCCCGTGCCCGAGATCAGCACGATGCCACCTGCCGGGTGACACGGTGCCCGCTGTCACCAGTGCCATCCCAGCCACCAGGGACAATGGGGACAGCGACAAGGGGGACAGGGACGGGAAGGGGGGCAGGGACGGGAAGAGGGGCAGGGAAAAGGGGACAGGGACAAGGGGGACAGGGACAAGGGGGACAGGGACAAATGGGTGACAAGGACAGGGGGGACAGGGATGGTAAGGGGGACAGGGACAAGGAGGACGGGGACAATGGGAGCAGGAACAAGGGGTGCAGGGACAATGAGGACAGGGACAAGGTGGGCAGGGATGGGAAGGGGGACAGGGACAATAAGGACTGGGACAAGGGGACAAGGACAATGGGGACAGGGACAAATGGGACATGGACAAATGGGACAGGGACAAATTGGACAGGGACAATGGGTACAGGGACAATGGGGACAGGGACAAATGGGACGGGGACAATGGGACAAGGACAATGGGGACAGGGACAATGGGGACAGGGACAAATGGGACAGGGACAATGGGGACAGGGACAAATGGGACGGGGACAATGGGGACAGGGACAAGGGGGACAGGGACAATGGGGACAGGGACAATGGGACAAGGACAATGGGGACAGGGACAATGGGACAGGGACAATGGGGATAGGGACAATGGGGACAGGGACAATGGGACAAGGACAATGGGGACAGGGACAATGGGACAGGGACAATGGGGATAGGGACAATGGGACAGGGACAATGGGGACAGGGACAAATGGGACAGGGACAATGGGGATAGGGACAATGGGACAGGGACAATGGGGACAGGGACAAATGGGACAAGGACAATGGGACAGGGACAATGGGACAGGGACAATGGGGACAGGGACAAATGGGACAAGGACAATGGGGACAGGGACAATGGGACAGGGACAATGGGGATAGGGACAATGGGACAGGGACAATGGGGATAGGGACAATGGGGACAGGGACAAATGGGACAGGGACAATGGGACAGGGACAAGGGGGACAGGGACAAGGGGGACAGGGACAAATGGGTGACAGGGACAAATAAGACAGGGACAAATGGGTGACAGGGACAATAAGGAGTGGGACAAGGGGGCAGGGACAAATGGGACAGGGACAACGGGGACGGGGCCCAGCCGCACCGTGGTCGGTGGCCGTGGCCATGGCCCCCATGGCGTCGGTGGTGATGAGGTAGCTCTGGCTCAGGTGGGGGAAGCGGCGCCGCAGCTCCTCCGTCAGCTTCCCGACGGCGTCCTGCTGGTCCCCGCCGCTCAGCGACAGCCCCTGCCGCACCCAGGGCCGCCGTCACCGCCGCGGTGGCCCCGGCAGGGGTGGCACGGCGCTCGGGGACACCGCGGGGGCTCACCAGGGAGCGCAGGGGCGCCCGGGGGTCGGCGCCCGCCTTGCTCTTGGCCTCGGTGACCATGCGCTCGATCCTCTCCAGGCACTTCTCGGAGCCGATGAGCTGCGACACGGCCAGGGGACAGCCTGAGGCCACCAAGGGGCCACACTGGGGGTGCCCCACGGGGTTCTGGGCACCTTGAGGCCACCCTGGCGGTCCCACGTGGGTTTCTGGACACCTTGAGGCCACCCCAGTGCCACCCAAGGTCCCACATGGGATTTTTGGCACAGGGACATCCTGAGGTGACATCAGCACCATCCCAGGTGTCCCATGAGGGTTTTTGGGAATGGGGACACCGTGGCACGATCTGCAGCGGCTGTGTCCCACCCAAGTGTCCGTGAGTTTGGGGACAACCAGAAACAGCAACGCTCCGTGTCCCACACCCTGCTCCACACCCCATATCCCCGTGTCCCAAAGCCCCTGCCCCTGTGTCCCAAACCCTGCTCCGTGTCCCAAACCCAGCTCCATATCCCATATCTCTGCATCCCACACCCAGCTCAATGTCCCAAACCCAGCTCCGTGTCCCAAACCCCACTCCATGTCCCAAACCCATCTCCATATCCCGGTCCTCCATGTCCCAAAGCCCCTGTCCCCGTGTCCCAAACCCCCTCCCCATGTCCCATCCCCCGGGCCCCGTGTCCCAAAACTCCCTCCCCGTGTCCCAGATCCCATTCTGTGTCCCAAAACTCCCTCCCCATGTCCCAAACCCCACTCCGTGTTCCAAACCCAGCTCCATGTCCCAAAGCCAGCTCCGTGCCCTAAACCCAGCTCCATATCCCACATCCCCATGTCCCAAACCCAGCTCCATATCCCACATCCCTGTGTCCCAAACCCAGCTCCATATCCCACATCCCCATGTCCCAAACCCAGCTCCATATCCCACATCCCCATGTCCCAAACCCAGCTCCATATCCCACATCCCCATGTCCCAAACCCAGCTCCATATCCCACATCCCTGTGTCCCAAACCCCCTCTCCCCATGTCCCAAACCCATCTCCATATCCCACATCCCCGTGTCCCAAAGCCCCTGTCCCTCTCTCCCCGTCCCCTGTCCCCGTGTCCCAAAGCCCTTCCCGTGCCCAAAGCCCTCCCTCCGTGCCCCTGCCCTGTTCCCAAAGCCCCTGTCCCCGTGTCCCAAAGCCCCTGTCCCTCTCTCCCCGTGTCCCCTGTCCCCGTGTCCCAAAGCCCCTGTCCCTCTCTCCCCGTGTCCCGTCCCCGTGTCCCAGGCCAGGCTGGGGACAGGGCTGTCCCCCGGCTCACCCAGTGGTTGGTGCAGGGTCCCTCGCTCTCGGCCACGATCTGGCCATCCCCGGACACCAGCACCACCCTGGAGTGGGTGCCCCCGCTCCGGAGAGAGGGGGGGACACTGCCAGCACCGCCCCCTGTCCCCCGTCCCCCTGTCCTCCCCCGCTGAGACCCCCGCCCAAGGGGTCACTCGGGGGGCCCTGGAATGGGGGTGCTGACCCCCACCCGGGCCAGGAGCCGGTCCTGGGGGGTCCATCCGAGCCCCCCCTCCATCGGCTGCCTCCCCCCGTCCCCCCGGTTTGGGGGTGCCCGGGCGGGGCGTGGGGTTTGGGGATGCGGAGCCCCCTCCGTCGGTCCCCGTCCCCCCGGTTTGGGGTGCCCAGGCGGGGTTTGGGGGTGCGGAGCCCCCCCATCGGCTGCCTCCCCCCGTCCCCCGTTTGGAGGTTCTCGGGGGGGTCGATGGGTTTGGGGGTGCGGACCCCCGGAGCCCCCCTCCATCGGCTGCTTCCCCGGTTTGGGGTGCCCGGGCAGGGTTTGGGGGTGCGGACCCCCGGAGCCCCCCTCCATCGGTCCCCGTCCCCCGGTTTGGGGGTGCCCGGGCGGGGTTTGGGGGTCCGGGGAGCCCCCGGAGCCCCCCCGGCCGCGCCGCGCCCCTCACCCCTCCACGCCACCGAACAGCGACGCCATCGCGGCCGCCACTGACCCCGCCCCCCACCCCGGACACGCCCCTTGGCGGGGACACACCCAGGGACACGCCCATGACCATTTATGGGTGGTGGCCACGCCCACCAGCGACACGTCCCATAGACACGCCCGCTGGTGCTGCTCCGCCCATAGACACGCCCATCTCCATATATGGATAAGACAAAGTCATCTCCGTTAATGGCCACGCCTCCCGCCTTGGCTCCGCCCCCCGCCCGCTCCGGGACCGCCCCGGGTCCCCGTGTCCCCTCCGTGTCCCCGTCCGTCCCCTCCCGGGCACCCCGCGATGGCTCCGCGACCCCACCCGCGACACGGGGCGCTGCCGGCCCCACGGACACGCTCAGGACACCGCCCGAAGCGTGTGGGGCCGCGGAATGGGGCAAATCCCGCAAATCCCCCCTTATGCACACGTGAGAAATCCCCCAAATCCCGCCGTACCCACCCGTGAGAAATCCCCCAAATCCCCCCATACCCACCCGTGAGAAATCCCCCAAATCCCCCCGGTACCCACACGTGAGAAATCCCCCAAATCCCTACCCCAACTGTGAGAAATCCCCCAAATCCCCCCTTACTCACCCATGAGAAATACCCCAAATTTCCCCATACCCACACGTGAGAAATCCCCGCAAATCCCCCCTGTACCCACACGTGAGAAATCCCCCAAATCCCCCCTACTCACCTATGAGAAGTATCCCAAATTTCCCCATACCCACACGTGAGAAATCCCCCAAATCCCCCCTAAACCCGCCCGTGAGAAATCCCCCCTGTTCCCCCCATACCCACACGTGAGAAATCCCCCAAATCCCCTGCACCCATCCATGGCACAGCCCCACTCACCCACAAGTGACAAATTCCCGGAAATCCCCCCAAAACCCGCCCGTGACAAATCCCCCAAATCCCCCAAAACGTGACAAATCCCCCAAATCCCCCCAAAACCCGCCCGTGACAAATCCCCCAAATCCCCCCTGTACCCACCCGTGACAAATCCCCCAAATCCCCCCAAAACCCGTGACAAATCCCCCCAAATCCCCTGTACCCATCATCCCCAACCCCAATCCCCCTGACACATCCCCCCCAACCCCCCTGTACCCGCGTGACAAATCCCCCCAAACCCCCCCTGTACCCGCCCGTGACAAATCCCCCAAATCCCCCCTGTACCCGCCCGTGACAAATCCCCCAAGTCCCCCCGTTCCCTCCTGGCCCAGAGCCCCCCTCGCACTCCGCCTCTCCCTCCCGGAATCCCCCCGAGCTAAGGGGGTCCCCCCATCCCCTCTGTCCCCACGGAGGGGTTTGGGACGTGCCGGTGGGCCAGCAGCCCCCCTGTGTCCCCTGTGTCCCCTCTGTCCCCTGTGTCCCCTGTGTCCCCTCTGTCCCTCTGTCCCCGGTGTCCCCTCTGTCCCCGGTGCCCCTCGGCAGCTGCTGCCGGTGCCCCCTCCCTCGGTCCCCCCTCCCCGGGGCAGCAGGGTCACAGCTGAGACCCTGCAGGGCCCCGCGGGCTCGGCGGGGGACAGAGGTGACAGTGATGGCAGCGGTGACAGCAGTGGCAGAGGTGACAGCAGTGGCAGAGGTGACAGCGATGGCAGAGGTGACAGTGATGGCGGCGGTGACAGCAGTGGCAGAGGTGACAGCGATGGCAGAGGTGACAGTGATGGCAGAGGTGACAGTGATGGCAGCGGTGACAGCAGTGGCAGAGGTGACAGTGATGGCAGAGGTGACAGCTGCGCCAGATGGAGAGGAGGGAGAGAGGGGAGGGCGGAGATGGAGAGATGGAAAATGTGAAGGGAGAGAGAGAGGGATGGATGGATGATGGATGGATGGATGGATGGATGGATGGATGGATGATGGATGGATGGATGGATGGATGGATGGATGGATGGATGGATGGATGGATGGATGGATGGATGGATGGATGGATGGATGGATGGATGGATGGATGGATGGATGGATGGATGGATGGATGGATGGATGGATGGATGATGGATGGATGGATGGATGGATGGATGGATGGATGATGGATGGATGGATGGATGATGGATGGATGGATGGATGGATGGATGGATGGATGGATGGATGGATGATGGATGGATGGATGGATGGATGGATGGATGGATGGATGGATGGATGGATGGATGGATGGATGATGGATGGATGATGGATGGATGGATGGATGATGGATGGATGGATGATGGATGGATGGATGGATGGATGATGGATGGATGATGGATGGATGGATGGATGGATGGATGGATGGATGATGGATGGATGATGGATGGATGGATGGATGATGGATGGATGGATGGATGGATGGATGGATGGATGGATGGATGGATGGATGGATGATGGATGGATGGATGGATGGATGGATGGATGATGGATGGATGGATGGATGGATGGATGGATGGATGGATGGATGGATGGATGGATGGATGGATGGATGGATGAGGGGATTGGATGATGGATGGATGATGGATGGATGGATGGATGGATGGATGATGGATGGATGGATGGATGGATGCCACCATCCCAAATCCCAGATCCAATGGATGGATGGATGGATGATGGATGGATGATGGATGGATGATGGATGGATGGATGGATGATGGATGGATGGATGGATGGATGGATGGATGGATGGATGGATGGATGGATGGATGGATGGATGATGGATGGATGGATGGATGGATGGATGGATGGATGGATGGATGGACAGATGGAAGCCTGGCCACACCCAGATGATAAGAGAAGGTAGCAATATGGGACAGGCAGGAGGAGCAGGGACAACTGCAACCAGCTGGGGACAACGGCCCAGAGACCAGAGGAGGGGACAGGTGACCCAGCATGGTCAGGAGCCCCTTCCCACCTGTCAGCACCAGCCAGGCCCTCCCAAATCCCAAATCCCAAATCCCACATCCCACATCCCAAATCCCACATCCCACATCCCACATCCCAAATCCCAAATCCCAAATCCCAAATCCCACATCCCACATCCCACATCCCACATCCCACATCCCAAATCCCACATCCCACATCCCACATCCCAAATCCCAAATCCCACATCCCACATCCCACATCCCACATCCCACATCCCACATCCCAAATCCCACATCCCTCATCCCACATCCCACATCCCACATCCCACATCCCAAATCCCACATCCCACATCCCAAATCCCACATCCCACATCCCAAATCCCAAATCCCACATCCCAAATCCCACATCCCATCCACATCCCACATCCCACACCTGTCATGACCACATTGCCACTGCCAGGGGTTCTGTGGTCCTGGGACGCTGGGACGGTGACAGAGCCGGGACGGTGACACAGCCGGGATGGTGACACCGCTGGGACAGTGACACAGCCGGGATGGTGACACAGCAGGGACGGTGACACAGCCGGGATGGTGACACAGCCATCCCGGGACTGGGATCGTGTCCTGTCCCCCAACCCTTCACTGTGGGGTGGCGGGATCTCCTTGCCGTGTGTCACCTCCTCCTGGGGCTGTGACTGCCCCGGGCATGCGGACCCTCGGGACTGTCCCCGTTCTCCATGCGACCCTCGGGACTGTCCCCGTTCTCCTTGCAGACCCTCGGGACTGTCCCCGTTCTCCTGGTGGACCTTCAGAATGCCCCCATTTTCCATGCGGACCCTCGGGACTGTCCCCATTTTCCATGCGGACCCTCGGGACTGTCCCCGTTCTCCATGGTGACCCTCCGGACTGTCCCCGTTTTCCTGGCAGACCCTCGGGACTGTCCCCGTTCTCCATGCGACCCTCGGGACTGTCCCCATTTTCCGTGCGACCCTCGGGACTGTCCCCGTGTTCCAGGCTGGGGGTCCCGGGCCCCGCGGGATGAGCGAGCCCGGCTGCCCCCAAGGCGGGGGAGGCGGCGGCAGGGGAAGGGTTAAGGCCGGGAGTGTTCGTGAGCAGCCCCCGAGCCCACCGCCCTCGTGCCCTCATTAGCCCCGGTGGCACCGGGCTGTCTGGGGACAGCGGGGACAGGCGACAGGGGACGGCCCCGCCGCCTTTTGTCTCAACTTGGGGCGAAGTTGGAGCGGAGCCGGGAGCTGCCGGTGAGTCCCACGAGGCCGCGGCGTGGGGACAGCGCTGTCCCCGCTGCCACCCTCGGCGCCAGGGGGACGGGAGTGCCCCACCGCATCCCGCCACCCGCTCGGGGACGAGGACAGGAGGGTCCCCGCGGTGCCCTGAGCGTGTCCCCAGCCTGGGCGAGGTGGCTTCTCCCGTCTGGGGTCCGACAGGGTGGCACCGGCGGGCGGGAGGGAGGCGCGGGGTAAGGCACGGGAGGTTTGGGGGGCTCGGGGCAAACAGGCGGCGGGACCCAGCCCGGGAATGGGGTGCGGGAGCCGGGAACGCTCCGGGGACAGGGAGCGGGGACAGGGACTGGCTCCGGGGACAGCCCGGGGCCAGCTGAGCCCGGGGATGGCGGGGTGGGTTCCCCATGGGCGCACCGAGGGACAGCGAGGGCAGCGGGACAGGAGGGGGACATCGGCGCGAGGGGACCGGGCTGAGCCCCCAAAGCCGGGCCGAGCTCCCCAAAGCCGGGCCGAGCCCCCAAAGCCGGGCCGAGCTCCCCAAAGCCGGGCCGAGCCCCTCAAAGCCGGGCTGAGCTCTTCAAAGCCGGGATGAGCTCCCCAAAGCCGGGCTGAGCCCCTCAAAGCCGGGCCGAGCTCCCCAAAGCCGGGCTGAACTCCCCAAAGCCGGGCTGAGCCCCCAAAGCCGGGCCGAGCCCCCCAAAGCCGGGCCGAGCTCCCCAAAGCCGGGCCGAGCCCCTCAAAGCCGGGCGAGCTCCCCAAAGCCGGGATGAGCTCCCCAAAGCCGGGATGAGCCCCCAGAGCCGGGCCGAGCCCCCCAAAGCTGGGCCGGCGCCCCTCCATCACCCCGAGCTCCACCCGCGGAGCATCCCCGGCGGACCCGGCCGGGAGAGGAGGGGAGAAGGCCCAGGCAGGAGCGGCCCCGCCCCGGGGGAAGCGCTGATTTCGGGGGGCTGGGCTGAATTCCGGGCTCCGGATCCATCCCCGGCTGCTGAGCCGGGGTCGGAGCGGCACCGGGGACATCTCGGGGACATCTCGGGGACATCTCGGGGACATCCCGCCCGGAGGAAGAGGATGGTGAGCGGAGAAACGGGAATGGGGCGGTGGTGGGATGGGGCGGGCAGCTGCTCCGTGGGCAGGCAGCCGTTGGGATTGGATTTGGGGTGTCCATCCCAGAGGGTGACCCCATCCCAAACAGGTAACCCGCACCCACCCCCATCCCGAGCATCCATCCCCATCCCAAATGGATGATCCTGTGCTCATCCCCATCCCAGATGGATGCTCCCACACCCGTCCCCATCCCGAGCATCCATCCCCATCCCAGATGGGTGATCCTGTGCCCGTCCCCATCCCAAGCCGATGATCCCCCACCCGTCCCCATCCCAGCGTGATCCCACACCTCCCCATCCCGACGATATCCCACACCCTCCCCATCCCAGACGGATGATCCCAGTCCCGCCCCCATCCCGAGTGGATGATCCCACACCCGTCCCCATCCCGAGCCGATGATCCCATGCCCGTTCCCATCCCGAGCGGATGATCCCACACCCGTCCCCATCCCTGAGCCGATGATCCCATGCCCGTTCCCATCCCGAGTGGATGATCCCAGTGCCCGTTCCCATCCCGAGCCGATGATCCCATGCCCGTTCCCATCCTGGCACAGCGGTGCCGGAGCTGTGGCGGTGCCCAGCGTGCTCTGGCACCACACGGGGTCCCATCCGTGCCACCAGTACCAGGAGAAGGGATCAACCAGGAGAGCCGGGACGCAGGGAAGCGGGCTCTGTCCGTGTGTCCTTCCCTGTGTCCGGTCGCCTTCCTGCGGCTCCGGAATCCCGCTCTGTTCCCGGGGATCCCAGCTGTGCCGTGGGTGCTGCTGTCTGTCCCATTCCCAGAGCCCGTCCATTTGTCTGATTGTCCGTCCATCCATCCTTCCTTCCTTCCTTCCTTCCTTCCTTCCTTCCTTCCTTCCTTCCTTCCTTCCTTCCTTCCTTCCATCCATCCATCCATCCATCCATCCATCCATCCATCCATCCCTCCATCCCTTTGTCCCTCCATCCCTCCATCCATCCCTCCATTTTCCCACTCCCCACCCCTCCCTCCCTCCCTCCCTCCCACTCCCCATCCCAGGGATCCGGGCAGGGACAGTGTCGGTGACATTCGGGTGACATTTGTGCTCCAGCTCAGCCGCCTTCCAGCCGGTGGACACCGCGGAGGGGACGGGAGGTGAATTCCAGAGGTGAATTCCAGAGGTGAATTCCTGAGGTGAATTCCTGAGGTGAATTCCAGAGGTGAATTCCTGAGGGGCTCAGGGACGGGGCTATGAGGTGACGCTGTTGGGGCCGAGCCGCCCTGGGGTGGTGGCACTGGGGACACCGGTGGCTCCGGCCTGTCCGGGAGCTGTCACGGAGCAGCCTCTGGTGGGAGGGCTGGGGACGGGGACAGGGATGTGGCCGTGACCTTTCCGACCGGGAATGTCACCGGTGTCCAGCCACGGAGCCCCTGTGCCGGACAGGGATGGGGACAGGGACAGGGAATGGGGACAGGGATGGGGACAGGGAATGGGGATAGGGACAGGGAATGGGGATGGGGACAGGATGGGGATGGGGACAGTGAACAGGGACAGGGACAGGGATGGGGACAGGGAATGGGGATGGGGAATGGGGAGAGGGAATGGGAATGGGGATGGGGACAGGGACAGAGACAGGGAATGGGGACAGGGATGGGGACAGGGACAGGGAATGGGGACAGGGATGGGGACAGGGACAGGGAATGGGGATGGGAATGGGGATGGGGACAGGGAATGGGGACAGGGATGGGGACAGGGACAGGGAATTGGGACAGGGGACAGGGATGGGGACAGGGAGAGGGACAGGGAATGGGGATGGGGACAGTGGACAGGGAATGGGGACAGGGAATGGGGATGGGGACAGGGAATGGGGATGGGGACAGTGAACAGGGGCAGGGAATGGGGATGGGGAATGGGGATAGGGGTGGGGAATGGGGACAGGGATGGGGACAGGGAATGGGGACAGGGAATGGGGACAGGGAACAGGGACAGGGACAGGGATGGAGATAGGGATGGAGATGGGAATGGGGCAGGGATAGGGATGTGGGTGGGGACAGAAGGATGGGAACAGGGACAGGGACAGAGACAGGGACAGGGACAGGGACACAGACAGGGACAGGGACAGGGACAGAGCAGGGACAGGGACACAGACAGGGACAGGGACAGGCACAGGGACAGAGACAGGGACAGGGAACGGACAGGGACAGGGACAGGCACAGGGACAGCCCGGTGGGGTCGGGGCGGGGGCGCTGGGGCCGCGGGGCCGCTCCCGCCATGGGGGCAGGAGCCGAGGGCAGGGCGCCGCTCATTAAAGCGGATCGCCCCATGGCTAATTGATATCGCTAATGAGCGCGGGGAGGGAGGGGGCGGGGAATCCCCGCGGAGCAGCTCCGCCCCTCCTCCGCCCTGCCCGTGCCTCAGTTTCCCCATTTCACCCAGGGACGCGCGGCGCTGTCACCGCCCCGCCCGCGCCGCGGCGTGCGGGGAGAGGGGAGGTGACACGGCCGGGAATGTCCCCTGGGCTCGCCCGTGGCGTGGCCGCGGTGTCACACGCCTGACCTAGTTCGGGGCCCGCGCTGGAAATGAGATAATGGCTCCGCCGAGGGACTTGGGGACGCGCTGGTGGCACCGCCCTGGCGTCACACGGGCTGGTGGCGCTGCCACGGTGTCCCTGGGGCTCGTGGCACCGCCTCTGTGTCACCCGGATTGGTGGCACTGCCTCGGTGTCACCCGGGCTGGTGGCACCACCTCTGTGTCACACGGGTAGGTGGCACTGCCACGGTGTCACCCAGGTTGGTGGCACCGCCCTGGCGTCACACGGGTTGGTGGCACTGCCACGGTGTCACTCGTGTTGGTGGCACCACCAGGGTGTCACCCGGGCTGGTGGCACTGCCTCTGTGTCACACGGGCTGGTGGTGCTGCCACGGTGTCACCCGGGTTGGTGGCACCTCCAGGGTGTCACATGGGCTGGTGGCACTGCCACGGTGTCACCCGGGCTGGGACAGACTGGGATGGACTGGGAGGGACTGGGATGGACTGGGATGGACTGGGACGGACTGGGATGGACTGGGAGGGACTGGGAGGGACTGGGATGGACTGGGATGGACTGGGATGGACTGGGATGGACTGGGATGGACTGGGAGGGACTGGGATGGACTGGGAGGACTGGGAGGGACTGGGACAGACTGGGACGGACTGGGACGGACTGGGATGGACTGGGAGTCTCCCAGTGCCCCCAGGAGCTGGGAAGGAGCCCCAGCAGGAGCACCGAGGGCACAGGGGACCCCAAAACCCACCTGAGGGGACACGGGACCCCTGGAGCCATGACAAGGGGACAGGGGACCCCCAAACCGTGGTAGGGAGGACATGGGACCCCCAAATCTCTGCTGATCGATCCCCATCATTCCTGATCGATCCCTCCATCCCGGATCCCCATCATTCCTGATTGATCCCCATCATTCCAGATTGATCCCCATCATTCCTGATTGATCCCCCCAACCTGATTGATCCCAATCATTCCTGATCGATCCCCCCATCCTGATCGATCCCCATCATTCCTGATCGATCCCCATCATTCCTGATTGATCCCCCCCATCCTGATCGATCCCCATCATTCCTGATTGATCCCCATCATTCCTGATTGATCCCCCCATCCTGATCGATGCCCATCATTCCTGATCGATCCCCATCATTCCTGATCGATCCCCCCCATCCTGATCGATCCCCAGCATTCCTGATCGATCCCCATCATTCCTGATCGATCCCCCCATCCTGATCGATGCCCATCATTCCTGATTGATCCCCATCATTCCTGATCGATCCTCCCATCCTGATCGATCCCCATCATTCCTGATCGATCCTCCCATCCTGATCGATCCCCCCTTCCTGATCGATCCCCATCATTCCTGATCGAACCCCATCATTCCTGATCGATCCCCCCCATCCTGATCTATCCCCATCATTCCTGATCGATCCCAATCATTCCTGATCGATCCCCCCCCATCCTGATCGATGCCCATCATTCCTGATCGATCCCCATCATTCCTGATCGATCCCCCCAACCTGATCGATCCCCATCATTCCTGATCGATGCCCTCATCCTGACTGATCCCCTCATCTTTACTGATTGATCTCCTTTTCCCAATCGATCCCAATCATTCCCAATTGCTCCCCTGCCTTTTCCTGATTGATTTTCCTGATTGATCCCCCTTTTCCCGATTGATGCCCCCATCCTTCCAGACCTTTCCCCATCCTTCCTGATTGATCCCCCTCATCCTTCTTGATCACCTCCTCTTTCCCTTATTGATCTTCCCACCTTTCCTGATTGATCACCTTCTCTTTTCCCGATTGATTCCCCCCCTCTTTTCCGGGTCGATGTTCCCACCTTTCCCGATTGATCCCCGATCATTCCCGAGTCCTCCCCCATCTTTTCCCGACTGATCTCCCCCTTTTCCCGATTGATTCCCTTTTCCTGATTGTTCCCCTTTTCCCCATCGCTCCCCCTTTGCCCAATTGCCGCCCCGCCGGTCCTGGGGAGCATCTGGGCCTGACCCGGGGAACAAAGCCGGTTCTGGGGCAGAGCCGGTCCCGGGGAGCAGCAGCCGCAGTGGCACCGGTTCCGGGAGGCCAGAGCACGTCCCGGGGAGCAGCAGGGCCGGTCCAGGGCGGCAGAGCCGGTTCTGGGGGAGCAGCAGGGCCAGTCCCGGGCGAGCAGCAGCAGCAGCAGCGGGGCAGGTCCTGGGGAGCAGCAGGGCCGGTCCGGCGGGGCAGAGCCGGTTCTGGGGCAGAGCCGGTCCCGGGAGGCGGAGCAGTTCTGGGGCAGGGCCGGTCCCGGGGAGGCAGAGCCAGTTCTGAGGCAGAGCCGGTCCCGGGGAGCAGCAGGGCCGGTCCTGGGAGCAGCGGGGCAGGTCCCGGGGGAGCAGCAGCCGCAGTGGGGGCCGTCCTGGGGGCCAGAGCCCGTCCTGGGGGCAGAGCCGGTCCCGGGAGCAGCGGGGCAGGTCCCGGGGGAGCAGCAGCCGCAGTGGGGCCCGTCCTGGGGGCCAGAGCCGGTCCCGGGGAGCAGCAGCAGCAGGAGCGGCCCCGGTCCCGGTCCCGGGGAGCAGCAGGGCCGGTCCCGGGGAACAAAGCCGGTTCTGCGGCAGAGCCGGTCCCGGGGAACAGCAGCCGCAGCGGGGCCGGTCCCGGAGAGGCAGGGCCGGTCCCGGTGGAGCAGCAGAGCCGGTCCCGGGGAGGCAGAGCCGGTTCTGCGGCAGAGCCGGTCCCGGGGAACAGCAGCCGCAGCGGGGCCGGTCCCGCGGGAGCAGCAGAGCCGGTCCCGGGGAGGTAGTGCCGGTTCTGGGGCAGAGCCGGTTCCGAGGGACAGGAGCCGGTCCCGGGGAGCAGCCACAGCGGGGCCGGTCCGGGGAGCAGCAGGGCCGGTTCTGGGGGGACAGAGCCGGTCCCGGGGGGCAGCAGCCGCAGGGCCGGTCCCGGGAAGCAGCAAGAGTGGGAGCGGTCCCGGGGACAAGCAGCGGGAGCGGGAGCGGGGCCGGTCCCGGGAGCAGCGGGGCTGGTTCGGGGGGACAGAGCCGGTCCCGGGGAGGCAGAGCTGGTCCCGGGGAGCATCTGGGCCGGTTCCGGGGGGACAGAGCCGGTCCCGGGGAGGCAGAACTGGTCCCGGGGAGCAGCAGCCGTCGGGAACAGCGGCCGGGTCCCGGTCCCGGGGAGCAGCAGCCGCAGCGGGAGCGGGCCCGGTCCCGGTCCCGGGGAGCAGCAGCCGCAGCGGGAGCGGGCCCGGTCCCGCCCCGGGAGCAGCAGCCGCAGCGGGAGCGGGCCCGGTCCCGGTCCCGGGGAGCAGCAGCCGCAGCGGGAGAGGGCCCGGTCCCCGGCCGCGGTGCATTCACGGTTCGGGGAGCGCGGGAGGCTGAGCGGAGCTGACAGCCGCCGGCGGGAGCGGCGCTCCGGGGGGAGCGGGGCCCGGATCAGGCAGGGCTGACCGGAGCGCGACCCGCGGCGCAACACGGAGCCGATGAACGGCGGCGGCGGCGGCGGCAGCGCGGGGGGAGCGAGGACGGAGGGGCGAGAGCGGGGGCGGCGCTGTCAGCCCGCGGCAGCGCGGCCAGGCGTGCGGGAACGGGAACGGAACCGGGGAATTGAACGGAACGGGGATGGGGAATGGGGATGGGGAATGGGGATGGGGAATGGGGAAATGGGGATGGGGAAATGGGGATGGGGGAATGGGGAAATGGGGGATGGGGAAATGGGGATGGGATGGGGAAATGGGGAATGGGAAATGGGGAAATGGGGATGGGGATGGGGGGAAATGGGGAAATGGGGAAATGGGGAAATGGGGATGGGGAAATGGGGATGGGAAATGGGGGATGGGGAAATGGGGATGGGGATGGGGAATGGGGAAATGGGGATGGGGATGGGGAATGGGGATGGGGAATGGGGGAAATGGGGATGGGGAATGGGGGAAATGGGATGGGGATGGGGAATGGGATGGGGAATGGGGAAATGGGGATGGGGAATGGGGAAATGGGGATGGGGAAATGGGATGGGGATGGGGAAATGGGGATAGGGGAATGGGGAAATGGGGAAATGGGGAAATGGGGATGGGGATGGGGAAATGGGGAAATGGGGAAATGGGGAAATGGGGATGGGGATGGGGGAATGGGGAAATGGGGAAATGGGGAAATGGGGATGGGGAAATGGGGATGGGAATGGGAATGGGGATGGGGAAATGGGCATGGGGATGGGAATGGGGATGGGGATGGGGGAATGGGGAAATGGGGATGGGGATGGGGGTATGGGAATGGGGATGGGAATAGGGATAGGGATAGGGATGGGATTGGGATTGGGATGGGGATGGAAATAGGAATGGGGAATGGGGACGGGGATGAGAGTGGGAGTAGGAATGGGGTAATGGGAACGGGGATGGGGGAATGGGAGTGGGATTGGGAGAATGGGAGTGGGAATGGGAACGGGAACAGGGATTGGGATGGGGAATGGGGATGGGGATAGGAATAGGACTGGGATGGCAATGGGATTGGGATGGCAATGGGATTGGGATGGCAATGGGATTGGGATGGCGATGGGATTGGGAATGGGAACAGGAACTGGAATGGGGATGGGGATGGGGGAATGAGGAGGAGGATGGTGATGGGATTGGGGATGGGGATGGGAATGGGAATGGGGATGGGAGAATGGGAAGAGGACCAGGATTGGGGATGGGGATGGGAACGGGAATGAGAAGGAGGATGGGGGAATGGGAATAGGAATGGGGATGGGGGAATGGGAATGAGAACCAGGATGAGGGAATGGGAACAGGAATGGGATGGGATGGAACAGGAACGGGAGTGGGAAGGGGATGGGGATGGGAATGGGAATGGGGATGGGAATGGGGATGGGGATGGGAATTGGGATGGGGATGGGAATCGGACAGGGGGAGGTGGGGGGGACTGGGGGTCAGATCCCATCCATGGGGATGTTCAGGGATTGAGGGACAAAATCCCATCCACGGGGATTTGGGGGCTTGGGGAGAAAAACCCCAAACAACCTTCCAGAGGGAGACTCAGGATTTTGGAGAGGGGGACAAAATCCCACCCATGGGGACTTGTAGGGCTTGGAAACAAAATCCCATCCATGAGGATTTATGGGATTTAGGGAAACCCCCCCCCAGAAGGATTTGGGGGGAAACAAAATCCCATCCATGGGAATTTATGGGGCTTGGAAACAAAATCCCATCCATGAGAATTTATGGGATTTGGGGAAAAAACCCCTCGAGAAGGATTTGGGGGAAAACAAAACCTCATCCATGGGAATTTATGGGATTTAGGGAAAAAGCCCTCCAGAAGGATTTGGGGGAAACAAAATCCCATCCATGAGGATTTATGGGGCTTGGAAACAAAACCCCATCCATGAGGATTTTTGGGATTTAGGGAAAAACTCCCCAGAAGGATTTGGGGAAAACAAAATCCCATCCATGGGAATTTATGGGATTTAGGGAAAAACCCCTCCAGAAGGATTTGGGGGGAACAAAACCCCATCCATGGGGATGAATGGGATTTAGGAAAAAACCCTTGAGAAGGATTTGGGGGAAACAAAATCCCATCCATGGGAATTTATGGGGCTTGGAAACAAAACCGCATCCAGGAGGATTTATGGGTTTTTTTGGAGCCAAACCCCATCCATGGAGATTAATGGGATTTAGGGAAAAACCCCTCCAGAAGGATTTGGGGGAAACAAAATCCCATCCATGGGGATGAATGGGATTTAGAAAACCCTTGAGAGGATTTGGGGAAACAAAATCCCATCCATGAGGATTTTGGGGATTGAAGGAAAATCCCACCAGGGATTTTGGGGGAACAAAACCCCATCCATCAGAATTTATGGGATTTGGGGAAAAACTCCTCGAGAAGGATTTGGGGGAAACAAAATCCCATCCATGGGGATTTATGGGATTTAGGGAAAAACCCCCCGAGAAGGATTTGGGGAACAAAATCCCACCCATCAGAATTTGTGGGGCTTGGAAACAAAACCCCATCCATGAGGATTTTTGGGTTTTTTTGGAGCCAAACCCCATCCATGGAGATTTATGGGATTTGGGGAAAACCCCTCCAGAAGGATTTGGGGGAAAACAAAACCCCATCCATCGGAATTTATGGGATTTGGGGAAAAACCCCTCGAGAAGGATTTGGGGGAAACAAAATCCCATCCATGAGGATTTGTGGGGCTTGGAAACAAAACCCCATCCATGAGGATTTTTGGGATTTGGGAGAAAACCTCCCCAGAAGGATTTGGGGAAAACAAAATCCCATCCATGGGAATTTATGGGATTTAGGAAAAAACCCTTGAGAAGGATTTGGGGCAAACAAAATCCCATCCATGGGAATTTATGGGGCTTGGAAACAAAACCTCATCCATGGGAATTTATGGGATTTAGGGAAAAATCCCTCCAGAAGGATTTGGGGAAACAAAACCCCATCCATGAGATTTGGGATTTAGGAAAAACGCTCCATGGATTTGGAACAAAATCCCATCCATGGGGATTTATGGGATTTAGGGAAAAACCCCTCGAGAAGGATTTGGGGGAACAAAACCCCACCCACGGGGTTGATAGAAAAACTATGGGGATTTTGGGAACCAAACCCACCCGAGGATTTGTGGGTGGGAAACACAACGCACTGGAGGATTGAATTTTGGAAAAGCTCGGACGATTTGGGGAACGGCTCACCATGGGAAGTGTGGGGATTTAGGAAAGCATTTGGGTTTGGGGAAACAAACCGCATCAGGGGAATGGGGGGAAAGATCAGGGATTTAGGGGGGGAAACAAAATATGGAGGGAAGGGGGAGGGAAAGGCGCCCCGAGACCGCCTTTGGCGCAAACAACGCCCGATTCGCGGAACTTCACGGGGTTTTGGTTGCGGAGTGGAAATGGGGAAAAGAGAGAAAAAAAAAATAATATCCTACAAAAAATAGCGGTAAAAAATAGCTCTAAGAATAGCACCTAACTTAAAAAGTGCCCTAAAAATGATCCGGAAAATTGCCATAAAAGGAACAAAAAAAAAATAGCCCTAAAAAGAATCTTAAAAATTGCGAAAAAAAAATTCCTAAAAATAGCCAAAAAAATCCTAAAAATAATCCTAAAAATAATCCTAAAAATGGTCCTAAAAATGGTCCTAAAAATGATCCTAAAAATAATCCTAAAAACTGCCATAAAAATAATCCTAAAAATGACCCTAACAATGATCCTAAACATTGCCCTAAAAATGATTCTAAAATCTGGCCTAAAAATAATCCTAAGAATAGCCCTAAAACTGCCCTAAAAATGATCCTAAAAATTGCCCTAAAAATAACCCAAAAACTGCCTAAAAGTAACCCAAAAATAGCCCTAAAAATGATCCTAAAAATGACCCTAAAAATAATCCTAAAAATTGCCCTAAAAATAATCCTAAAAATTGCCCTAAAAATGATTCTAAAAACTGCCCTAAAAATTGCCCTAAAAATAATCCTAAAAAGGACCCTAAAAACTGCCCCAAAAAGAATCCTAAAAATTGCCATAAAAATAATCCTAAAAACGACCCTCAAAACTGCCCTAAAACTAATCCTAAAAACGGCCCTAAAAATAATCCTAAAAACTGCCATAAAAATAATCGTAAAAATAACCCTAAAAATGACCCTGAAAATAATCCTAAAAATTGCCCTAAAAATGATCCTAAAAAGGACCCTAAAAATGACCCTAAAAATGATCCTTAAATCTGCCCTAAAAATAATCCTAAAAATTACCCAAAAATAATCCTAAAACTGCCCTTAAAAGAATCCTAAAAATTGCCAAAAAAATCCTAAAAATGACCCTAAAGGAATCCTAAAAACTGTCATAAAAATAATCCTAAAAATAATCCTAAAAATTGCCCTAAAAATGACCCTAAAAAGAATCCTAAAAATGACCCTAAAAATGACCCCACACGCAGCTCTGAGGGTCCTAAATGCCCTAATGGGGGATTTGGGGTGACAGGGAGGGGTTGGGGTGCGGAGCGCCCTATTGGGGTGTTTGGGGTTGTGTGGGGTATTTGGGGTGTTTGGGGTGTTTGGGTGTTTGGGGTGTTTGGGGTATTTGGGGGTGCCCGGGACACGTGTTGTTCTCAGAGGTTTTGGGGTGCTCGGGGTGCTCCCCGTTTTGGGGTGTTTGGGGTGTTTGGGGTATTTGGGGTGCCCCGGACACCTGAGGTTCACAGGGGTTTTGGGGTGCTGTTTTGGGGTATTTGGGGTATTTGGGGGTGTTTGGGGGCTCCACAGGGGGTTTGGGGTACCTGGAGCCCTCCAAAGGGGATTTGTGGGGGAAATTCGGGCAGGGGACAAAGGAGGGGGGAGCCCCAAAACTCGGGGGGCGCTGATCCCAAAGGATTCCGGGATTGACCCCGGACTGCCGGGCGGGACCGGGGGATCGGGAAGGTTCGGAAAGGTTCGGAAAGGTTCGGGAATGATCGGGGAGGGATCGGGAGGGCTCCGGGAGGGCTCGGGAATGATCGGGAAGGTTCGGGAGGGTTCGGGAAGGTTCGGGAAGAATCGGAAGGATCGGGGATAGGGAGGGTTCGGGAGAGATCGGGAGAGATCGGGAAGGTTCGGGAGGATCGAGGGTTCGGGGGAGGTCGGAGGCATCGGGAGGGTTCGGGAATGATCGGGAATGATCGGGAAGGGAGGATCGAGGGTTCGGGAATGATCGGGAGGGATCGGGAATGATCGGGGAGGGTTCGCGAGGGTTCGGGAATGATCGGGAGGGATCGGGAATGATCGGGAGGGATCGGGAATGATCGGGAGGGATCGGGAATGATTGGGAGGGTTCGGGGCGGATCCGGAGGGATCGGGAGGGTTCGGGAATGATCGGGAGAGTTCAGGAGGGTTTGGGGGGGATCGGGGGATCCGGAGAGATTGAGAAGGATCGGGAAGGTTCGGGAAGGTTCGGGAAGAACCGGAAGGATCGGGGGATTGGGAGGGCTCGGGGAGGTTCGGGAAGAATCGGAACGATCGGGAGGGATCGTGAAGAATCGGAAGGATCGGAAGGATCGGGAGGGATCGGGAAGGTTCGGGGAGGGTTCGGGGAGGATCGGAGGGGATCGGGAGGGTTCGGGAATGATCGGGGGGTTCAGGAGGGATCGGGGGGATCGGGGCGATCGAGAAGGATCCGGAGGGATCTGGAGGGTTCGGGAAGGTTCGGGGGGGTTTGGGAAGGTTCGGGAAGAATCGGAAGCATCGGGGGGATCGGGAGGATCAGGAGGGTCGGGGGTTCGAGGAGAGTCTGGAAGGATCGGAGGGTTCGGAATGATCGGGGGATCGGGGGGGATCGGGCGTCCGGGGAGGGTTCGGGAGGGTTCGGGGAGGATCGGGAAGGTTCGGGAAGAATCGGAAGGATCGGGAAGGATCGGGGGGGGATCAGGGGAGATCCGGAGCGATCGGGAGGGATCGGGGGGGATCGGGAAGGTTCGGGAAGGTTCGGGGAGGGTTCGGGAGGGCTCGGGAATGATCGGGAGGGATCGGGAGGGTTCGGGAAGAATCGGAAGGATCGGGGGATCAGGAGGGTTCAGGTGGATCGGGGGGATCGGGGGAGGTCGGAGGGATCGGGAGGGATTCGGAAGGTTCGGGAAGGTTCGGGAGGGATCGAGAGGATCTCGGTGCCTCCTTGGGAGCGCAGAGAGGGGAGCGAGGAGCCGGAGGCGCTGCCCGTCCCTGTCCCTGTCCCTGTCCCTGTCCCCATTCCCTGTCCCTGTCCTGTCCCTGTCCCTGTCCCTGTCCTGTCCCTGTCCCTGTCCCTGTCCCTGTCCCTGTCCCTGTCCTGTCCCTGTCCCTGTCCCTGTCCTGTCCCTGTCCCTGTCCCCATCCCAGTCCCCCCGTGTCCCCTCTGTGTCCCTCTACGTCCCAAAATGTGCACCCCAAAACCAAACCCCGGACCCCAAAACGAGACCCTAAAATGAAACCCCTCCGGACCCCAAAAGAGCACCCCAAACCAAACCCCGGACCCCAAAACGAGACCCTAAAATGAAGCCCCCAGAAGCCCTAAAATGAGCTCGGGACCCCAAAATGAAAGCACCCCAAAAAGAGCCCTTCGGGACCCCAAAACGAGACCCTCAAATGAGCACCCCAAGACCCCAAAAAGAAACCCCGGACCCCAAAATGAGCTCAGGACCCCAAAACGAGATCCCAAAACGAAACCACCCTTGACCCCAAAATGACGCCTCGGACCCCAAAATGAACCTCCAGGACCCCAAACGAGACCCCCACAATGAGCACCCCAAAACCCCAAAAGAAACCCCGGATCCCAAAATGAGCTCAGGACCCCAAAACCAAACCCCGGATCCCAAAACGAGACCCCAAAATGAAACCACCTCGGACCCCAAAATGAGCACCCCAAAACCCCAAAAAAGAAACCCCGCACCCCAAAGCGAGCTCAGGACCCCAAAAAGAGACCCCAAAAATGAAACCGCCCCGGACCCCAAAACGAGACCCTAAAATGAGCACCCCAAAACCCCAAAAAAGAACCCCCGCACCCCAAAGCGAGCTCAGGACCCCAAGATGAACCTGCACCACCCCAAAACCAAACCCCGCACCCCAAAAATGAGTCCCCCAGGACCCCAAAACGAGACCCCAAAACGAAACCACCCTTGACCCCAAAATGAGCCCCCAGAACCCCAAAATGAAACCTCCAGGACCCCAAAACGAGACCCCAAAATGAGCACCCCAAAACCCCAAAAAGAAACCCCGGACCCCAAAATGAGCTCAGGACCCCAAAACGAACCCTCCAAAACCCCAAAACGAGATCCCAAAATGAAACCACCCCAAAACCCCAAAAAAGAACCCCCGGATCCCAAAGCGAGCTCAGGACCCCAAAATGAACCCGAACCACCCCAAAACCCCCAAAACGAACCCCCGCACCCCAAAATGAACCTGCACCACCCCAAAACCAAACCCCCGGACCCCAAAACGAGACCCCAAAATGGAAACCGCCCCGGACCCCAAAATGAAACCGCCCCGGACCCCAAAACGAGACCCTAAAATGAGCGCCCCAAAACCCAAAAAAGAAACCCGGACCCCAAAATGAGCTCAGGACCCCAAAATGAACCTGCACCACCCCAAAACCAAACCCCGCACCCCAAAACGAGCCCCCAGAACCCCTAAAACGAGACCCAAAAACGAAACACCCTTGACCCCCAAAATGACGCCCCCCGGACCCCAAAAGAAACTAGGACCCCAGACAAATGAGCACCCCAAAACCCCAAAAACCCCCCCAAAGAGTAGACCAAAAAAACGGACAAAGACCCCAAAAAACCCGCCCCAAACCCCCCCCCAAAACCCCCACCCCAAACCCCCCACCCCCACCACGCCCCAAACAAAGGAAACCCGCCACCAGGCCATGGCCCCAACCCAAAGAAGCCCCGGCCCCAGAACCCCAAAAGACCACCCCGACCCCAAAACCCAAAATGAGCCCAAAACCCCAAAGAAACCCGGACCCCAAAATGAGCCCCAGGACCCCCAAAACGAGACCCCCAAACCGAACCCCCGCACCCCCAAAACCCCAAATCCCCCCAGTCCATCCCAGTGTGCTACGGTTTTGGGGTCCCTACCCACTTTGGGGGTCCTCTGCCTTTGGGGGTCTCTGTGGGGTTTTGGGGTCCTCGCACCCCTCAGAGTCCCTGCGCTTTTGGGGTCCCCTACAGATCGGGGTCCCTGCCCTGGTTTGGGGTCCCCCCGCACCCTTTTGGGGTCTCTTCCTGTGTTTTGGGGTCCTCTCGTCTGTACAAGGGGTCCCTTTTTTTTCCCTCACCTTTGGGCCCCTCCCTTCCCTGCCCTTTGGGTCCCCCTCTTTGGGTCCCTGCACTTTTGGTCCCCTTCTTTTTCCTCCTTTTGGGTTCCCCCCCTTTGGGGTCCCTGTACATTTTGGGGTCCCTCCCCGTATTTTGGGGTCCCTGCACATTTTGGGGTCCCCTTTTCAGGTTTTCCCTCACACTTTTGGGGTCCCCGCACCCTTTTGGGGCCCCTCCCCGTATTTTGGGGTCCCTGTCCATATTTTGGGGTCCCTGCACACTTTTGGGGTCCCTCCCCGTGTTTTGGGATCCCTTTATATTTTGGGGTCCCTGTACATTTTAGGGTCCCCTTTTCAGGATTTCCTTCACCCTTTTGGGGTCCCTACCCGTATTTTGGGGTTCCTGTCCATATTCTGGGGTCCCCCCGCATCCTTTTGGGGTCCCTGCACCTTTTGGGGTCCTTACAGAGTTTTGGGGTCCCTGTACAATTTGGGGTCCCTTTTTGAGGTTTCCCTGCACCCTTTTGGGCTCCCCGCACATTTTGGGGTCCCTGCCGTGTTTTGGGGTTCCTGTCCATATTTTGGGGTCCTTGCACCCTTTTGGGGTCCCTCCCCGTGTTTTGGGGTCCCTGTACATTTTGGGGTCCCCTTTTCACGGTTTCCTTCACCCTTTTGGGGTTCCCCCGCACCCTTTTGGGGTCCTTACAGAGTTTTGGGGCCCCCCGCACATTTTGGGGTCCCCTCTCCCTTTTGGGATCTCCCCATTCCCATTAAGCCGCGCGAGTCCTCCAGGCCGCCAGGGGGCGCTGTGCCGCTCTCTGCCCCTCCCGCTCCCATCTCGCTGGTTCCGGTGCCGCGTCTCGTTGTTTCCGGTGCCGCGTCTCGCTGGTTCCGGTGCCGCGTCTCGCTGGTTCCGGTGCCGCGTCTCGCTGGTTCCGGCGGCGGGCGCGCAGCGGGAGCGGCCCCGGCGGCGGCGGCGGCGGCGGCGGCGGGAGCGGCCCGGCCCCGCCATGTGGTTCATGTACGTGCTCAGCTGGCTGTCCCTGCTCGTGCAGGTGGCCTTTGTCACCTTGGCCATCGGTGAGAGCGCCCCGGGGGCTGCGCGAAGGGAGCGGGCCCGCTCGGGCCGTGTCGCGATATGGCGGGGGAGGGCAGGGCTGAGGGGAGGGGGGAGAACCCCCGGGGGCCCGAGGGCACCGGGGGATCGGGGTGGCCCCGGCAGTTGGGGGCCATGGGTGTCCCCAAGGCCTGCAGCTGTCCCTGAGATTTGAGGTCCTTGAGTGTCCCCAAACCCTCAGAGTGTCCCAAGGATTTGGGGTCCCTGGGTGTCCCTGAGCCCTCAGGATGTCCCCAAGCCTTGGAGTCTCTTGGTGTCCCCAAACCTCCAGGGTGTCCCCAACATTGAGGGTCTCAGAGTGTCCCCAACATTGAGGGTCCCTGGGTGTCCCCAAGGCCTTAAATTGTCCCTGAGATTTGGGGTCCTTGGGTGTCCCTGAGCCCTCAGAGTGTCCCAAGCCTGGAGGTCCCGGGGTGTCCCCAAGCCCTTACATTGTCCCCAAGACTTGGAGTCTCTTGGTGTCCCCAAGGCCACAGAGTGTCCCCAAGATTTGGGGTGTCTGGGTGTCCCCAAAGCCTTAAATTGTCCCAGAGATTTGGGGTCCCTGGGTGTCCCTGAGCCCTCAGAGTGTCCCCAAGATTTGGGGTCCTTGGGTGTCCCCAAACTCTCAGAGTGTCCCAAGGATTTGGGGTCCCTGGGTGTCCTCGAGCCATCAGGGTGTCCCCAAGTTTAGAGGTCCCTGGGTGTCCCCAAGGCCTTCAATTGTCCCTGAGATTTGGGATCCTTGAGTGTCCCCAAGCCCTTGGGGTGTCCCCAAGAATTTGTGCTCCCTGGGTGTCCCCAAAGCCCTCAGAGTGTCCCCCAACATTGAGGGGTCCTTGGGTGTCCCCAAGGCCTTAAATTGTCCCTGAGATTTGGGGTCCCTGAGTGTCCCCAGACTCTCAGAGTGTCCCCAGGACTGTGAGTCCCTTGGTGTCCCCAAACCCTCGGGGTGTCCCCAACACTGAAGGTCTCTGGGTGTCCCCAAGGCCTGCAATTGTCCCTGAGATTTGGGATCCTTGAGTGTCCCCAAACCTTCAGAATGTGCCCAATATTTGGGGTCCCTGGGTGTCCCTGAGTCTTCAGGATGTCCCCAAGACTGGAGGTCCCTGGGTGTCCCCAAACCCTTCAATTGTCCCTGAGATTTGGGGTCCTTGAGTGTCCCTGAGCTCTCAGAGTGTCCCAAGGATTTGGGGTCCCTGGGTGTCCCCAAACCCTCAGGATGTCCCCAAGTTTAGAGGTCCCTGGGTGTCCCCAAACCCTTCAATTGTCCCTGAGATTTTGGGTCCCTGAGTGTCCCCAAACCCTCAGAGTGTCCCCAAGACTGGAGGTCCCTGGGTGTCCCCAAACCCTCAGGGTGTCCCCAATACTGACAGTCTCTGGGTGTCCCCAAACCCTCAGAGTGTCCCAAGAATTTGGGGTCCCTGGGTGTCCCCAAGCCCTCAGGATGTCCCCGAGATTTGGGGTCCCTGGGTGTCCCCAAAGCCGCCATGGGCCGGTGCCATCGGTGTCCCCATGGTGCCATCGGTGTCCCTGCGGTGCCATTGCTGTCCCCATGGTGCCATGGGTGTCCCCAGTACCATGGGTGCCATGGGTGCCATCGGAGTCCCCACGGTGCCATCGGTGTCCCCGGTGCCATGGGTGCCATGGGTGCCATCGGTGTCCCCGGTGCCATGGGTGTCATGGGTGTCCCCATGGGTGTCCCCAGTGCCATTGGTGTCCCCAGTACCATGGGTGCCATGGGTGCCATCGGTGTCCCTGGTGCCATCGGGTGTCCCCACTGGTGCCAGTGTGGTGTCCCCACGCTGTCCCCATGGTGTCCCCATGGTGTCCCCACACTGTCCCCGCACTGTCCCCGCGCTGTCCCCACACTGTCCCCGCGCTGTCCCCACACTGTCCCCGCGCTGTCCCCGCAGCGGCCGGGCTCTATTACCTGGCCGAGCTGATCGAGGAGTACACGGTGGCCACCAGGAGGATCATCAAATCCATGATCTGGGTGAGTCTGGCAACCCAAACCCCAAATAGCCCGGAAACCCCAAATACCCCAAATCCCAGAAACCCCAAACCCCAAATACCCCAAATCCCAGAAACCCCAAATGCCAGAAACCCCAAATCCCAGAAACCCCAAACCCCAGAAACCCCAAATCCTGGAAACCTCAAATCCTGGAAACCACAAATCCTGGAAATCCCAAACCCCAGAAACCCCAAATCGCAGAAAGCCCAAATCCCAAAAACCTCAAATCCCAGAAACCCCAAATCCGAGAAACCCAAAACCCCAAATGCCCCAAATCCCAGAAATCCCAAATCCCAGAAACCCCAAATCCTGGAAATCCCAAACCTCCCAAATCTCAGAAACCCCAAACCCCAGAAACCCCAAATTCCAGAAACCCTAAATCCTGGAAATCCCAAATACCCCAAACCCCAGAAACCCCAAATACTCCAAATCGCAGGAACTCCAAACCCCAGAAATCCCAAATCCCAGAAACGTCAAATCCTGGAAATCCCAAACCCCAGAAACCCCAAATACCCCAAACCCCAGAAATCCCAAACCCTGGATACCCCAAATAGCCCAAATCCCAGAAACGTCAAATCCTGGAAATCCCAAACCCCAGAAACCCCAAACCCCAGAAACACCAAATACCACAAGTGTCAGAAACTTCAAATCCCAGAAACCCCAGAAACCACAAATCCCAGAAATCCCAAACCCTGGAAACCCCAAATCCCAGAAACCCCAAATCCTGGAAACCCCAAACCCCAGAAATTTCAAATACCGCAAATGTCAGAAACCCCAAATCCCAGAAACCCCAAATCCCGGAAACCCCAAACACCAAATACCCCAAATCCCACAAACCTAAACCCCAGAAACCCCAAATGCCCCAAATCCCAGAAATCCCAAATCCTGGAAACCCCGAACCCCGGAAATCCCAAATATCCCAAATCCATGGGAAACCACAAATCCCCAAACCCCATGATTCCTGGGAAACCCCAAATTTCAGAAACCCCCAATCCCTGAAACCCCAAAACCCCAAACACCCCAAATCCCAGAAACCCCAAACCCCAGAAACCCCAAATCCCTGGTTTTTTTTCCCATTTGACTTTTTACCTAATTTTCTTCCCATTTGCCCCCCATTTTTCCCCCACTAACCCCATTTTTCCCCCATTTGCCCCCATTTGCCCCCATTTTCCCCCCCCAACCTCATTTTCCCCATTTTCCCCCCATTTCCCCCAACCCTTTTCCCATTATTTCCCTTTTTTTTCCCCCATCATTCCCCCATTATTCCCCCATTATTCCCCCATTATTCCCTCATTTCCCCCTCTTTTTTTCCCCCATTTCCCCCCAATTTTCCCCACTAACCCCTTTTTCCCCCCCACTTCCCCCAACCCTTTTCCCATTATTTCCCTCTTTTTTCCCCCGTCTTTTCCCAATTTCCCCCCCATTTCCCCCCTTTTTCCACATTTTTCCCCAACATTTTTCCCATCATTCCCCATCATTCCCCCATTATTCCCCCATCATTCCCCCATTATTCCCCCATTATTTCCCCATTATTCCCCCATCATTCCCCCATTATTCCCCCATTATTCCCCCATTATTCCCCATATTCTCTCCCCATTATTCCCCATTATTCCCCCATTATTCCCCATTATTCCCCATATTTCCCCATCATTCCCCATCATTCCCCATTATTCCCCATTATTCCCCCATTATTCCCCATTTTTCCCCATCATTCCCCCATTATTCC
Organism: Camarhynchus parvulus; assembly: GCF_901933205.1. Taxonomy (NCBI): domain Eukaryota; kingdom Metazoa; phylum Chordata; class Aves; order Passeriformes; family Thraupidae; genus Camarhynchus; species Camarhynchus parvulus. The sequence continues at coordinate 1,940,645 of NC_044574.1, read as the reverse complement.
CCATTATTCCCCATTATTCCCCCATTTTTCCCCATTATTCCCCATTATTCCCCCATTATTCCCCCATTATTTCCCCCATTATTTCCCCGTTATTTCCCCGCAGTTCTCCTCGGCCGTGCTGCTGGGGCTGTTGCTGTTCGAGCGCTTCCCGGCCTCGCTGGTGCTCACGGGGCTCTTCAGTAACCTCGTGTACCTGGGGCTGCTGCAGAGCTTCCCCTGCATCGTGCTCACCTCCTCCAACTTCCTCCTCTCCTGCGGTCAGAGATGGGTTGGGGGAATTATTGGGGTTTTTTTGGGATTTTTTGGGATTTTTTGGGGATTTTTGGGGGTTTTTTTGGCAATTTTTCGTGATTTTTTGGGCATTTTTTGGGCATTTTTTGGGCATTTTTTGAGGGATTTGGAGGGGATTATGGGGATTTTTCTGGGAATTTTTGGGGATTTTTAGGGGAATTTTTTGGGTTTTTTGGGATTTTTTTGGGGATTTTTCGTGATTTTTTTCGGGATATTTTTGGGATTTTTTGGGGATTTTGGAGGGAATTCTTGGGGATTTTTCTGGGGAATTTCTGCGAATTTTTGGGAAATTTTTGAGGATTTTTGGGGGAATTTTTGGGATTTTTTGTGAATTTTTTGGGCATTTTTTGAGGGATTTTTTGGGGATTTTTGGAGGGAATTATTGGGGATTTTTGGAGGGGATTTTTGGGATTATTTTGGGGATTCTCTGAGTGCCCCAAAAGGCTCCGAATGCCCCAGGAATTTGGGGTTCCCCTGCATCGTGCTCACCTCCTCCAACTTCCTCCTCTCCTGCGGTCAGAGATGGGTTGGGGGAATTATTGGGGTTTTTTGGGATTTTTGGGGTTTTTTGGGGTTTTTTGGGATTTTTGGCAATTTTTGGTGATTTTTTTCGGGATTTTTTGGGGATTTTTTGGGGATTTTTTCATGACTTTTAGAAGAATTTTGAGGGAATTATTGGGGATTTTTCTGGGGATTTTTTTGGGGATTTTTTGGGGGATTTTTAGGGAATTTTATAGGATTATTTTGGGGATTATTTTAACTGCCCCAAAAGGCTCCGAATGCCCCAGGAATTTGGGGTTCCCCTGCATCGTGCTCACCTCCTCCAACTTCCTCCTCCTCCTGCGGTCAGAGATGGGTTGGGGGCAACTTATTGGGGTTTTTGGGATTTTTTTGGGATTTTTTTGGGGTTTTTTTGGGATTTTTGGGATTTTTTGGCAATTTTTCGTGATTTTTTTCGGGATTTTTTGGGGACTTTTTGGGGATTTTTTCATGATTTTTAGAAGAATTTGGAGGGAATTATTGGGGATTTTTCTGGGATTTTTTTGGGGGATTTTTAGGAATTTTATAGGATTATTTTGGGGATTATTTTAACTGCCCCAAAAGCGCTCGAATGCCCCAGGAATTTGGGGTTCCCTGCATCGTGCTCACCTCCTCCAACTGCCTCTCCTTGCCTCGGTCTGACACCTTTTGGGGCTTTTCTGGGGTTTTGTGGGGTTTTTGGGTTTTTGGGGGGTTTTTTGGGGATTTTTTGGGGATTTTTTTTGGGTTTTTTGGGGGTTTTTTGGGGATTTTTTGGCAATTTTTAGTGATTTTTTTGGCCATTTTTTGGGCATTTTTTGAGGGATTTGGAGGGGATTTTTGGGGATTTTTGGAGGGAATTATTGGGGATTTTTTGGGGATTTTTTGGGGTTTTTTTGGCAATTTTTAGTGATTTTTTGTGAATTTTTTTGGGGTTTTTTTTGGGAATTTTTCGGTAATTTTTTGTGAATTTTTTGGGCATTTTTTGAGGGATTTGGAGGGAATTATTGGGGATTTTTTAGGGATTTTTAGGATTTTTTTAGGGATTTTTTAGGGATTTTTTCGGGCATTTTTTGGGCATTTTTTGGGAATTTTTCAGTAATTTTTGAGGATTTTCTTGGGATTTTTCGGCCAATTCTTGGGATTTTTTGGGCACTTTTTGGGATTTTTTGGGGATTTTGGAGGGAATTCTTGGGGATTTTTATGAGGAATTTCTGGGAATTTTTGGGAAAATTTTGAGGATTTTTGGGGAGATTTTTTGGGATTTTTTGGGGAATTTTTGGGGTTTTTTTGGGGATTTTTTGGCAATTTTTAGTGATTTTTGGGGATTTTTTGGGGATTTTTTGAGGGATTTGGAGGGGATTTTTGGGGGGAATTATTGGGGATTTTTCTGGGGATTTTTGGGGATTTTTTTGGGAATTTTGGGGGGAATTTTGGGGGATTTTGGGGGGGATTTTTTGGAGGTATTTGGGATATTTTGGGGGAGTTTTTGGGATTTTTGGGAGGGTGTGTTTGGGGATTTTGGAGATTTTTTGGGGGATTTTTGGGGATTTTTTGGGAATTTTTGGGGGAATTTTTGGGGACTTTTTGGGGGGAATTTTTGGGGGGATTTTTGGGGGGGATTTTTGGGGGTATGTTTGGGGATTTTTTGGGAATTTTGGGGGAATTTTGGGGAATTTGGGGATTTGGGGGGTATTTTTTGGGGGATTTTGGGGGAATTTTGGGGATTTTGGGGGAATTTTTTGGGATTTTTTGGGAATTTTGGGGGGAAATTTGGGGATTTTTGGGGGGATTTTTTGGGGATTTTTGGGGGGATTTTTGGATTTTTTGGGGGGAATTTTTGGTGGATTTTTGGGGATTTTTTGGGGGGAATTTTGGGGAATTCTTTGGGAACTTTGGGGTGTTTTTGGGAATTTTTTGGGAATTTTTGGGGGAATTTTTGGGGGATTTTTGAGGAATTTTCGGGGAATTTTTTGGGGGATTTTTTGGTATTTTTGGGGAATTTTTGTGAGAATTTTGACAGCTCTTTCTGCATCTCCGCGAGGAATTTTCCGACCAAACCCTCAGCAATTTTTTCCACTTTCAAACCCCACATTTTACCATCAAAACCCCCAAAAATCCCCAAAAATCCCCCAAATTTCCACTTTCAACCTCAGCATTCCAGATTTGGGATTTTCCTTCCGGAACGTTCTGATCCCGTCGTTTTTTTCCCAATTTTTCCCCCCACAGTTTTGGTCGTGGTCAATCACTACCTGGCCTTTCAATATTTCGCTCGAGGAATTTTATCTTTTCTCCGAGGTGAGATCCTCAAAAAAATTTGGGATTTTCCTCCTTTTTCCCCATTTAGGAAACAAAAAAAAAATTATTCCCAATTTTTTTGCCTTGGTTGACTTTGATTTTCTTCAAAAAATTAAAATTTATTTTGAATTTTTTCCAAGTTTTTTTGGAGATTTCTTCAAATTCTGAAATTCCTTGGTAATTCCAGATTTGGGGTTTTCTCAGGAAATTCCAGGAATGTGGAATGTAAATCCCAAATTATCCCTAAAATGTGAAAATTTTAGGAATTTTAGGTAAAAAAATCATTAAAATTCCATTTTTTTATTAATTAACCCCAAAATATTTCCCATTAGGAATTCCCTGAGAAAAATCCCAACAAACCAAAATCCCATAAAAAAATGAGTAAAATCCAATTTTTTCCCTGAATTTTGGGTTTTTTTTTCATGAATTTTCCCAGGAATATTTAATTCAATTAATTAAAATTTTAATTAAATAAATCTTTCATGAAAATCTGGGAATTCCAAAGCGGGAAGAGCGAAAAAATGGGGGAAAAACTCCGGGGAAATTTTATTTTTAATCCCACAAAAAAAGGGGAGAGATTGGGAATTTTCTTTGGGAATTCTTGGAATTTTTTGGGGTTGGAATTTTGGGATTTCTGAACTGGAATTTTGGGAATTCTGGGTTGGAATTTTCCATTGGAATTCTCAAAATTTTGGGGTTTTTGGAGTTCGAATTTTGGGAATTTCCGTTGGAATTCTTGGGGTTTTGGGGTTGGAATTTTGGGATTTTTGAATTGGAATTTTGGGAATTCTGCGGGTCCAGGTTTAGGAATTTTCCATTGGAATTCTTGGAATTTTTTTGGGGTTGGGTTGGAATTTTGGGATTTCTGGGCTGGAATTTTGGGGAATTCTGGGTCCGGTTGGAATTTTCCATAGGAATTTTTGGAATTTTGGGGTTTTGGGATTGGAATTTTGGGATTTCTGAGTTGGAATTTTGGGATTTCTGTGGGTCCAGGTTTAGGAATTTTCCATTGGAATTCTTGGAATTTTGGGGTTGGAATTTTGGGATTTCCAGGCTGGAATTTTGGGGAATTCTGCAGGTCCTGGCTGGAAATTTTCCATTGGAATTCTCGAAATTTTGGGGTTTTTGGGATTGGAATTTTGGGATTTCTGAGTTGGAATTTTGGGATTTCTGTGGGTCCAGGTTTAGGAATTTTCCATTGGAATTCTTGGAATTTTGGGGTTTTTTGGGTTGGAATTTTGGGATTTCTGAGCTGGAATTTTGGGAATTCTGGGTTGGAATTTTGGGATTTTTGGAATTGGAATTTTGGGGAATTCTGCAGGTCCAGGTTTAGGAATTTTCCATTGGAATTCTTGGAATTTTGGGGTTGGAATTTTGGGATTTCCAGGCTGGAATTTTAGGGAATTCTGCAGGTCCAGGTTTAGGAATTTTCCGTAGGAATTCTTGGAATTTTTGGGGTTTTTGGGTTGGAATTTTTGGGGTTTTGGGGTTGGAATTTTGGGAATTCTGCAGGTCCAGGTTTAGGAATTTTCCATTGGAATTCTTGGAATTTTTTGGGGTTGGAATTTTGGGATTTCTGAACTGGAATTTTGGGGAATTCTGGGTTGGAATTTTCCATTGGAATTCTCAAAATTTTGGGGGTTTTGGGTTGGAATTTTTGGGATTTCCAAGTTGGAATTTTGGGGTTTCTGCAGGTCCAGGTTTAGGAATTTTCCATTGGAATTCTTGGAATTTTTGGGTTGGAATTTTGAGGATTTCCGGGCTGGAATTTTGGGAATTCTGGCTTCTTTCAAGGAAGAGCAAAAACAATTTGGGAACCCCTCGAGGAAACTTTTCCCCCACAAAAAAATGGGATGAGCTGGACGCTTTTCCTTAGGAATTCTTGGAACTTTGAGGTTTTTGGGTCGGAATTTTTGGGGTTTTTGGGGTTGGAATTTCGGGAATTCTGGTTGGAATTTTGGGAATTCTGCAGGTCCTGGCTTATTTCACCTTCTGCCTGTGGCTGATTCCCTTCGCCTTCTTCGTGTCGCTGTCGGCCGGGGAGAACGTCCTGCCCTCCACGGTGCAGCCCGGAGGTGGGAACGGGGTCGGGATCGGGATTGGGATTGGGATTGGGGTTGGGAATGGGATTGGGATTGGGATTGGGATCGGGATTGGGGTTGGGAATGGGATTGGGAATGGGATTGGGAATGAGTGGGAAAGGATTTTGAGTTTGTCCGGTTTCGATCCCGCTCAGAACGCCCCAGAAATTTGGGATTTTTGGGGGTCCTTGAGGCCTTCGAGGATCCCAGAAATTTGGGATTTTGGGGGGCACCGAGGATGACAATGCTGTGGAAATTTGGGATTTTTGGGGGTCCTTGAAGAATCCCAGAAATTTGGGGTCCTTGAGCCTTCAGAGAATCCCAGAAATTTGGGATTTTGGGGGGGATCGCTGAGCCCCTGGAGAATCCCAAGGATTGAACGTCCTGAACTCCACGGTGCAGCCCGGAGGTGGGAATGGGGTTGGGATTGGGATTGGGATTGGGATTGGGATTGGGATTGGGAATGGGATTGGGATTGGGAATGGATGGAAAAGGATTTTGAGTTTGTCCGGTTTCGATCCCGCTCAGAACGTCCCAGAAATTTGGGATTTTTTGGGGTCCCCAAAGGCTCAGAATATCCCAGAAATTTGGGGTCCCAAAGCTCAAAGCCCAGATTTGGGACCTGCCCCAAATTCCCAGAATTGGGACCCAAAGCCAAAGACCCAGAATTTGGGACTGGGTGCCCCAAAATGTCCCAGAAATTTGGGATTCCTGGAGCTTCCTGTGGGCTCAGAATATCCCAAAAATTTGGGATTTTTAGGGGTCACCAAGGACCAGAATGTCCCAGAAATTTGGGATTTTTGGGATCCCTAAAGGCTCAGAATGTCCCAGAAATTTGGGATCCCAAAGCCTCAAAGAACCTCAGAAATTTTGGGATCCCTGGGTGCCCCAAATTCTCCAAATGTCCCAGAAATTTGGGATCCCTGGGGCTCCCTGAAATCTTGGAGAATCCCAAGAAATTTGGGATTCCTGGGGCTTCCTGTGGGCTCAGAATATCCCAGAAATTTTGGGATTTTTGGGGTCCCCAGTGGCTCAGAATGTCCCAAAAATTTGGGGTCCCAAAGGTTGAAAGATTCCCAGAAATTTGGGATCCTTGGGTGCCCCAAAATGTCCCAGAAATTTGGGGTTCCTGGGGCTTCCCAAGGGCTCAGAATGTCCCAAAAATTTGGGATTTTTGGGGGTCACCAAGGGTCAGAATATCCCAGAAATTGGGGATCCCAAAGGCTCAAAGAATCCCAGAAATTTTGGGGTTCCTGGGTGCCCCAAATTCTCCAAATGTCCCAGAAATTTGGGATCCCTGGGGCTTCCCAAGGGCTCAGAATGTCCCAAAAATTTGGGATTTTAGGGGTCACCAAGGGTCAGAATATCCCAGAAATTTGGGATCCCAAAGGCTCAAAGAATCCCAGAAATTTGGGATCCTTGGGTGCCCCAAATGTCCCAAAAATTTGGGATCCCTGGGAGTCCCTGAAATCTTGGAGAATCCCAGAAATTTGGGATTCCTGGGGCGTCCTGTGGACTCAGAATGTCCCAAAAATTTGGGATTTTTAGGGGTTACCAAGGATCAAAATGTCCCAGAAATTTGGGGTCCCAAAGGCTCAAAGAATCCCAGAAATTTGGGATCCTTGGGTGCCCCAAAATGTCTCAGAAATTTGGGATCCCTGAGGTTTCCTGTGGGCTCAGAATGTCCCAAAAATTTGGGATTTTTGGGATCCCCAAAGGCTCAGAATGTCCCAGAAATTGGGGATCCCAAAGGCTTGAAGAACCTCAGAAATTTTGGGATTCCTGGGTGCCCCAAATTCTCCAAATGTCCCAAAAATTTGGGATCCCTGGGGCTTCCCAAGGGCTCAGAATGTCCCAAAAATTTGGGATTTTTGGGGTCCCCAAAGGATCAGAATATCCCAGAAATTTGGGATCCCAAAGGCTCAAAGAATCCCAGAAATTTGGGATTCCTGGGTGCCCCAAAATGTCCCAGAAATTTGGGGTTCCTGGGGCTTCCCAAAGGCTCAGAATGTCCCAGAAATTTGGGATTTTTGGGGATCACCAAGTGTCGGAATGTCCCAAAATTTTGGGATTTTTTGGGGTCACCAAGGCTCAGAATGTCCCAGAAATTTGGCATCCCAAAAATTTATGGCATTCCTGAGCTTTTGGAGAATCCCATAAATTTGGGGATCCCTGCTTACCCCAAAACTCCAATCCCACATTCCCCGGTGGGATCCGGGAGCAGCCACAACTTCCTTTGGGAATTCCGTCCTGCTCCCAAAAAAATCCTCCCAAAAATTCTCCTGAAATTCCCCCCCCTCTGGAATTCTGATCCCGTTCCTGGTTTTCCGCAGACGACGTCGTCTCCAATTATTTCACCAAGGGGAAAAGAGGGAAACGCTCCGGGATTCTCCTGATTTTCTCCTTCATCAAGGAAGCCATCCTGCCCAGCAGGCAGAAAATTTACTGAAATCCGGGAATTTTCGGGAATTTTCGGGAATATCCAGAAGATCCCGCAGCCGGAATATCCCAAATTTCCGCCCCTTTTTTTTTGGGAATTCTTTGGGAATTCAGAGACTTGGACACTCCCGGAGGTGCCGACCGCGCTTGGGGTTTTTTTCCTTGCTGATGCCTTGGGAATGTTTTCATGGAAAATCTTGGGAATTTTGGGGATTTCCCCAGTTCCCTGAGGGTTTTTGGGTTTTTTTGGAGCTGCTTCTGGATTTTCCTGAGGGTTCCACAGAGCCATGAATTTTTAAAAAAATGGGAAAAATCGGGATAAATCCCGAGGATTCCACGCTGTCCCTTCATTCCGGTTTTCCAGAAGGAATGATCCCAAAATAAAAAAAAAAAAAATCAGGATTTGGGGTGGTTTAAATCCTGGAAATTCCCGTTTTTCCCCTCCAGCAAAACCTTGGGAAGGAGTTGATGGGAATCTCGGTTTTTCCAGGGAATTCCCAGAATTTTTCTGATCCTGCGAGCGAGGGGGGAATGTTGAGAATTCCCAGATTTTTTTTCCTTCTCCCTTTTCCAAAGGATGAAAAATCCTCAGAGGGAGCTGCACATTTCTTCTTTCCCATCCGAAAATTCCCGTTTTTTTTTTTTTTCCGGATTTTTCCATTCCCGCCTCAGCCAGACTTGGGAATTCCCAATCCAGAACATTTTTTTGAGGAATTCCCCAAACAAATTCTTTTGGAAAAGCTGGAATTTTTCTCCAAGACCTCTTGGATTGGGATTTTTTGATTTTTTTTTTGGGATTTTTTTTTCCCCTCTGGATTTGCTGGAAAATTCCAGGATGGGAATGAGGAAAATCAGGAATTCCTGATTTCCTTTGAATCCCGGTTTTCCTGGGAATTTTTTCCCCCAGCTGTTTTTCCATCTTTTTTTCCAACCTGGATTTCAAGAGCCGAATCAGATTTTAGGGAAATTGTGGAAATCCATAAATATTGAACCAGGAAAAGGAAATTTGGGATGAAACCCCCGGAAATTTGGGAAAAACTTTCCCAGAAATTGATGAATAAAGTGGAGAAATCCTGGATTTTCCTTGGGGTTTTTATGGGATTGGGATTTTTCTGGGTCCCTGGAAGCGTCCAAGGCCGGGTCGTGGAATTTGGATGGAATTTTGCCGCAGGAATTCCAGGATTTTGGGGGAAATTCATGGATTCAGATCCCATCCCCCATCCTGTGGGATCGTGGATTTTCCTGGATCTGGGCGGGAAAAGGAAATTCCCGGGCTCTGGAAGCAGCAGGGAGAGCCCAAAAAAAGCTGGATTGGGAAAAATCGGGGAAAAAACTCCGGGATTTGGAAAGATCCAGGAAAAAGCTCCAGGAAAGTTCCAGGATTTGGAGAAATCTGGGAAAAAACTCCAAGAAAGTTCCAGGATTTGGGAAAATCTGCAAAAATCTCCAAGATTTGGAAAAATCTGGGGAAAATTTCCAGGAAAGTTCCAGGAATTGGAGAAATCTGGGAAAAATCTCCAGGATTTGGGAAAATCCAGGAAAAAACCCCAAAAAAGTTCCAGGATTTGGGAAAATCTGTGAAAATCTCCAGGAAGGTCCCAGGATTTGGAGAAATCCAGGAAAATCTCCAAGAAAGTTCCAGGATTTGGGAAAATCTGCAAAAATCTCCAAGATTTGGAAAAATCTGGGGAAAATTTCCAGGAAAGTTCCAGGAATTGGAGAAATCTGGGAAAAATCTCCAGGATTTGGGAAAATCTGGGAAAAAACCCCAAGAAAGTTCCAGGATTTGGAGAAGTCGGGAAAAATCTCCAAGATTTGGAAAAATCTCCAGGAAAGTTCCAGGATTTGGGAAAAATCTGGGAAGAAACTCCATGAAAGTTCCAGGAATTGGAGAAATCCAGGAAAAATCTCTAGGATTTGGAAAGATTTGGGAAAAAACTCCAGGAAAGTTCCAGGATTTGGGAAAAATCTGGGAAAAACCTCCAGGATTTGGGAAAATCTGGGAAAAATCCCCAGGAAGGTTCCAGGAATTGGAGAAATCCGGGAAAAATCTCCAGGATTTGGGAAAATCCAGGAAAAAACTCCAAGAAAGTTCCAGGATTTGGGAAAATCTGCGAAAATCTCCAGGAAAGTTCCAAGATTTGGAGAAATCTGGGAAAAAGCTCCAGGATTTGGAAAGATCCAGGAAAAATCTCCAGGGAGGTTCCAGGATTTGGAGAAGTCGAGGAAAAATCTCCAGGATTTGGAAAGATCCGGGAAAAATCTCCAAAAAGTTCCAAGATTTGGAAAAATCCAGGGAAAAAGCTCCAGGAAAGTTCCAGGAATTGGAGAAATCTGGGAAAAATCTCAAAGATTTGGAAAAATCCGGGAAAAATCTCCAAAAAGTTCCAAGATTTGGAAAAATCCAGGGAAAAAGCTCCAGGAAAGTTCCAGGATTTGGAGAAATCTGGGAAAAATCTCCAAGATTTGGAAAAATCTCCAGGAAAGTTCCAGGATTTGGGAAAATCTAGGAAAAAGCTCCAGGAAATTTCCAGGATTTGGAAAGATCTGGGAAAAATCTCCAGGAAAGTTCCAGGATTTGGGAAAATCTGGGAAAAAAACTCCAGGAAAGTTCCAGGATTTGGAGAAATCTGGGAAAAATCTCCAGGATTTGGAAAGACCCGGGAAAAAACCCCAAGAAAGTTCCAGGATTTGGAGAAGTCGGGGAAAAATCTCCAAGATTTGGAAAAATCTGGGAAAAATCTCCAGGATTTGGAAAAATCTCCAGGAAAGTTCGAGGATTTGGGAAAAATCTGGGAAAAAACTCCAGGATTTGGAGAAATACAGGAAAAATCTCCAGGAAAGTTCCAGGATTTGGGAAAATCCGGGAAAATTTTGTGCTTCTTTTTCATCAGGAATTTCCCTTTTCCAGGTTTTTTTTTTGGGGGGGGCCTCTCCTTCCCAGTTTTCCTCCAGGAAAAGGAGCAGAAATTCCAGGAAATTTGGGAAAAAAATCCCTCCCAACCTTAAATCTTTGAGTTCCAGCTGGAGGAGGAGGAGGGGAAAAAAAAACCGGGAAAAAAAACCCTAAATCCAAGGGAATTCCCGAAAATGGAGGATTTGGGATTCCTGGGAAAGCAGCTTTGGAATAATTCCAGGTGGTCCAAAATCCGAGGGAAAGAAAGGATTTTATTTGGGTGTTGGAGGAAAGGAGGAGCTGCCAGAGGTTCGGTGGGATTTTTGGGGAAGGAATTCCCGAATTTTGGGGGAATTTGGAGGGTGGGATGGAATTCCATGGGGTGGGCGGGGTTTGGGTGGTTCCCGAGGCAAAGTAAGGTGGAATTCCAGGGGATCCCGTTTTTCCAGGAGGGTGGGAAATTTTGGGGAAGGAGAATGGAAAATTTTGGGAAAAAAAAAGGGTGGGAAATCCTCGGAAAATCTTGGGGATGGAGGGTGGGAAATTTTGGGAAAGGAGGCAGGAAATTCTGGGAATTGAGGGTGGAAAATGCTGGAAAAATCTTGGGAATGGAGAGTAGGAAATCCCAGGAAATGAGGGTGGAAAAATCCCTGAAAAATCTTGGGAAAAAGGGGTGGAAAATTCTGGGAATTGAGGGCAGGAAATCCTGGAAAGGAGGCGGGAGAATCTTGGGAAAAAAGGGTGGGAAATCCTCGGAAAATCTTGGGAATGGAGGGTGGGAAATTCCGGGAAAGGAGGCAGGAAAATCTGGGAGAGGAGCATGGGAAATTCTGGGAAAGGAGAATGGAAAATTTTGGGAAAAAAAGGGTGGGAAATCCTTGGAATGGAGGGTGGAAAATTCCGGGAAAGGAAGCAGGAAAATGTGGGAGAGGAGGGTGGGAAATTCTGGGAAAAAAGGGTGGGAAATCCTCAGAAAATCTTGGGAATGGAGGGTGGGAAATCCCAGGAAATGAGGGTGGAAAATCCTGGAAAGGAGGGTGGGAAATCCCTGGAAAATCTTGGGAAAAATGGGTGGAAAATTCTGGGAATTGAGGGCAGGAAATCCTGAGAATTGAGGGTGAGGAAATCCTGGAAAGGAGGCAGGAAAATCTTGGGAAAAAAGGGTGGGAAATCCTTGGAAATTGGGGTGGGAAATTCTGGGAATTGAGGGTGGAAAATCCTGGAAAAATCCTGGGAATGGAGGGGGGAAAATCCTAGGAAATGAGGGAGGAAAATCCCTGAAAAATCTTGGGAAAAAGGATGGGAAATCCTTGGAAATTAGGGTGGAAAATCCTGGGAATTGGGGTGGGAAATCCTGGCAAAGCAGAGCGGGAAATTTTGGGAATTGAGGGTGGAAAATCCTGGGAGTTGAGGATGGGAAATCCTGGCAAAGGAGGCAGGAAAATCTCGGGGAAAAAAGGGTGGGAAATCCTTGGAAATTAGGGTGGAAAATCCTGGGAATTGAGGGTGGAAAATCCTGGGAAATAAGGGCAGGAAATCCTGGAAAGGAGGGTGGAAAATCCCTGGAAAATCTTGGGAAATAAGGGTGGAAAATTCTGGGAATTGGGGTGGGAAATCCTGGGAAAGGAGAATGGAAAATTTTGGGAAAAAAAGGGTGGGAAATCCTCGGAAAATCTTGGGAATGGAGGGTGGAAAATTCCGGGAAAGGAGGCAGGAAAATCTGGGAGAGGAGGGTGGGAAATTCTGGGAATTGAGGGTGGAAAATCCTGGAAAAATCTTGGGAATGGAGGGTGGGAAATCCCAGGAAATGAGGGCGGGAAATCCTGGAAAGGAGGGTGGGAAATCCTGGGAAAATCTTGGGAAAAATGGGTGGAAAATTCTGGGAATTGAGGGCAGGAAATCCTGAGAATTGAGGGTGAGGAAATCCTGGAAAGGAGGCAGGAAAATCTTGGGAAAAAAGGGTGGGAAGTCCTTGGAAATTAGGGTGGGAAATTCTGGGAATTGAGGGTGGAAAATCCTGGAAAAATCCTGGGAATGGAGGGGGGAAAATCCTAGGAAATGAGGGAGGAAAATCCCTGAAAAATCTTGGGAAAAAGGGTGGGAAATCCTTGGAAATTAGGGTGGGAAATTCTGGGAATTGAGGGTGGAAAATCCTGGAAAAATCTTGGGAATGGAGGGTGGGATATCCCAGGAAATGAGGGTGGGAAATCCTGGGAAAATCTTGGGAAAAAAGGGTGGGAAATCCTTGGAAATTAGGGTGGAAAATCCTGGGAATTGGGGTGGGAAATCCTGGGAAAGGAGAGTGGGAAATTTTGGGAATCGAGGGTGGAAAATTCTGGGAATTGAGGATGGGAAGTCCTGGAAAGGAGGCAGGAAAATCTTGGGAAAAAAGGGTGGGAAATCCTTGGAAATTAGGGTGGGAAATCTTGGGAATTGAGGGTAGGAAATCCTGGAAAGGAGGCAGGAAAATCTTGGGAAAAAAGGGTGGGAAATCCTCGCAAAATCTTAGGGATGGAGGGTGGAAAATTCCGGGAAAGGAGGCAGGAAAATCTGGGAGAGGAGGGTGGGAAATTCTGGGAATTGAGGGTGGAAAATCCTGGAAAAATCTTGGGAACGGAGGGTGGGAAATCCCAGGAAATGAGGGCGGGAAATCCCTGAAAAATCTTGGGAAAAAGAGGTGGAAAATTCTGGGAATTGAGGATGGGAAGTCCTGGAAAGGAGGCAGGAAAATCTGGGGAAAAAAGGGTGGGAAATCCTTGGAAATTAGGGTGGGAAATTCTGGGAATTGAGGGTAGGAAATCCTGGAAAAATCCTGGGAATGGAGGGGGGAAAATCCTAGGAAATGAGGGAGGAAAATCCCTGAAAAATCTTGGGAAAAAAGGGTGGGAAATCCTTGGAAATTAGGGTGGAAAATTCTGGGAATTGGGGTGGGAAATCCTGGTAAAGGAGAGCGGGAAATTTTGGGAATCGAGGGTGGAAAATCCTGGGAGTTGAGGATGGGAAATCCTGGCAAAGGAGGCAGGAAAATCTCGGGGAAAAAAGGGTGGGAAATTCTTGGAAATTAGGGTGGGAAATTCTGGGAATTGAGGGTGGAAAATCCTGGGAAATAAGGGCAGGAAATCCTGGAAAGGAGGGTGGAAAATCCCTGGAAAATCTTGGGAAATAAGGGTGGAAAATTCTGGGAATTGGGGTGGGAAATTCTGGGAATTGAGGGTGAAAAATCTTGGGAAAAAGGGTGGAAAATTCTGGGAAATTGAGGGCAGGAAATTCTGGGAAAGGAGGCAGGAAAATCTTAGGAAGGGAGGGTGGGAAATCCTGGGAATTGAGGGCAGGAAATTTTGGGAATGGAGGGTGGGAGATCGTGGGAAATTAGGGAGGAAAATCTTGGGAAAGGAGGGTGGAAAATTCTGGGAATCAAAGGTGGAAAATCCCAGAAAAATCCTGGGAATGGAGGTTGGGAAATCCTGGGAAAGGAGGGCAGAAAATCTCGGGGGAAAAGGGTGGAAAATCCTGGGAAATGGTCATGGAAAATCCCAGGAATTGAGGGCAGGAAATTCTGGGAATTGAGGGTGGGAAATTCTGGGAATTGAGGGCAGGAAATCCTGGGAATGGAGGGTGGAAAATTCCGGGAAAGGAGGCAGGAAAATCTGAGAGAGGAGGGTGGGAAATTCTGGGAATTGAGGGTGGAAAATCCTGGAAAAATCTTGGGAATGGAGGGTGGGAAATCCCAGGAAATGAGGGCGGGAAATCCCTGAAAAATCTTGGGAAAAAGAGGTGGAAAATTCTGGGAATTGAGGATGGGAAGTCCTGGAAAGGAGGCAGGAAAATCTGGGGAAAAAAGGGTGGGAAATCCTTGGAAATTAGGGTGGGAAATTCTGGGAATTGAGGGTAGGAAATCCTGGAAAAATCCTGGGAATGGAGGGGGGAAAATCCTAGGAAATGAGGGAGGAAAATCCCTGAAAAATCTTGGGAAAAAGGGTGGGAAATCCTTGGAAATTAGGGTGGGAAATTCTGGGAATTGAGGGTGGAAAATCCTGGGAAATAAGGGCAGGAAATCCTGGAAAGGAGGGTGGAAAATCCCTGGAAAATCTTGGGAAATAAGGGTGGAAAATTCTGGGAATTGGGGTGGGAAATCCTGGGAAAGGAGAATGGAAAATTTTGGGAAAAAAAGGGTGGGAAATCCTCGGAAAATCTTAGGGATGGAGGGTGGAAAATTCCGGGAAAGGAGGCAGGAAAATCTGGGGAAAAAAGGGTGGGAAATCCTTGGAAATTAGGGTGGGAAATTCTGGGAATTGAGGGTAGGAAATCCTGGAAAAATCCTGGGAATGGAGGGGGGAAAATCCTAGGAAATGAGGGAGGAAAATCCCTGAAAAATCTTGGGAAAAAGGGTGGGAAATCCTTGGAAATTAGGGTGGGAAATTCTGGGAATTGAGGGTGGAAAATCCTGGGAAATAAGGGCAGGAAATCCTGGAAAGGAGGGTGGAAAATCCCTGGAAAATCTTGGGAAATAAGGGTGGAAAATTCTGGGAATTGGGGTGGGAAATCCTGGGAAAGGAGAATGGAAAATTTTGGGAAAAAAAGGGTGGGAAATCCTCGGAAAATCTTAGGGATGGAGGGTGGAAAATTCCGGGAAAGGAGGCAGGAAAATCTGGGAGAGGAGGGTGGGAAATTCTGGGAATTGAGGGTGGGAAATTCTGGGAATTGAGGGTGGAAAATCCTGGAAAAATCCTGGGAATGGAGGGGGGAAAATCCTGGGAAATGAGGGAGGAAAATCCCTGAAAAATCTTGGGAAAAAGGATGGGAAATCCTTGGAAATTAGGGTGGAAAATCCTGGGAATTGGGGTGGGAAATCCTGGGAAAGGAGAGTGGGAAGTTTTGGGAATCGAGGGTGGAAAAACCTGGGAGTTGAGGATGGGAAATCCTGGCAAAGGAGGCAGGAAAATCTCGGGGAAAAAAGGGTGGGAAATCCTTGGAAATTAGGGTGGAAAATCTTGGGAATTGAGGGTGGAAAATCCTGGAAAAATCGTGGGAATGGAGGGGGGAAAATCCTGGGAAATGAGGCTGGAAAATCCCAGGAAATAAGGATGGGAACTCCTAGGAAATTAGGGTGGGAAATCCTGGGAAAATCCTGGGAGAGGAGGGTGGAAAATTCTGGGAATTGAGGGTGAAAAATCTTGGGAAAAAGGGTGGAAAATTCTGGGAATTAAAGGCAGGAAATTCTGGGAAAGGAGGCAGGAAAATCTTGGGAAGGGAGGGTGGGAAATCCAGGAAACAAGGTCGGGAAATCCCGGGAAAGGAAGGTGGGAAATTTGGGGGAAAAAAAGGAGTGGAAAATTCTGGGAAAGGAGGCAGGAAAATCCTGGGAATCGAAGGTGGGAAATCCTGGGAATTGAGGGCAGGAAATTTTGGGAATGGAGGGTGGGAGATCGTGGGAAATTAGGGAGGAAAATCTTGGGAAAGGAGGGTGGAAAATCTTGGGAAAGAAGGGTGGAAAATTCTGGGAATCAAAGGTGGAAAATCCCGGAAAAATCCTGGGAATGGAGGTCGGGAAATCCTGGGAAAGGAGGGCAGAAAATCTCGGGGGAAAAGGGCGGAAAATCCTGGGAAATGGTCGTGGAAAATCCCAGGAATTGAGGGCAGGAAATTCTGGGAATTGAGGGTGGGAAATTCTGGGAATTGAGGGCAGGAAATCCTGGGAATGGAGGGTGGAAAATTCCGGGAAAGGAGGCAGGAAAATCTGAGAGAGGAGGGTGGGAAATTCTGGGAATTGAGGGTGGAAAATCCTGGAAAAATCTTGGGAACGGAGGGTGGGAAATCCCAGGAAACGAGGGCGGTAAATCCCAGGAGAGGAGGGTGGGAAATGTTTGGTTGGAAGACCCTGGGAATTGATGGTGGGAAAATCCCGGGAAACGGAGGTGGGAAATCCCGGGAATTCCCGGGAAGCGGCTCCTAGGCCTTGTCCCCGCTGTCCCAAGCCCAGCGGGGGCGGGGACGCGTCCTGGGGAGGCCACCAAGGCCCCGGGGCCGGAAGGGGACAGCGGCCACGTCCTGGTCCTGGTCCTGGTCCTTGTCCTGGTCCTGGTCCTGGTTCATGTCCTGGTCCTTGTCCTGGTCCTGGTCCTGGTCCTGGTCCTGGTCCTGGTCGCGGTTTCCTGGGAACAGCCATGACAGGGATGGCAGCGGGGACAGGAAGGGACAGGGGGTGGCAGCCGCCGGTGTCACCCCCGCGCCCTCCTCGGGGACGTTCCCAGCTCGTACCCACGCGCGGCTCCGTCCCGGCTCCGTCGCCCTGGGCTCCCGCGGAATAATTCCTCGCAGAGTTGGTGCCCGTGGGATTGGTGCCCATGGGATTGGTGCCCATGGGATTCCCCATGGAACTGGTGCCCATGGGATTTGTGCCCATGGCATTCCTCATGGGATTGGTGCCCATGGAACTGGTGCCCTTGGAATTGGTGCCCATGGAATCGGTGCTCTTGGAAAGCTTTCCCATGGAATTGGTGCCCATGGAATGGTTCTCCATGGAAAGGTTTCCCATGGAATTCCCCATGGAACTGGTGCCCTTGGAATGGCTTCCCTTGGAATTGGTGCCCATGGAATTGGTGCCCATGGAATTGGTGCCCGTGGACTGGTGTCCCATGGAATTGGCACCCGTGCTATTCCCCATGGAATTGGTGCCCATGGAATTCCCCGTGGAACTGGTGCCCTTGGAACGGCTTCCCATGGAATTGGTGCCCATGGAATTCCCCAAGGAATTGTTGCTCATGGAACTGGTGCCCATGGAACTGGTGCCCTTGGACTGGTTTGCCGTGGAATCGGTGCCCGTGGAATCCCCCGTGGACTGGTTTCCCATGGAATTCCTCATGGAAATGGTGCCCTTTGAACTGGTGCCATTGGAATTGGTGCCCATGGAATTGGCACCCGTGGTATTCCCCATGGAACTGGTGCCCATGGAATTGGTGCCCATGGAACTGGTGCCCATGGAATGGCTTCCAATGGAATTGGTGCCCATGGAATTCCTCATGAAATTGATGCCCATGGAATTCCCCAAGGAATTATTGCTCATGGAACTGGTGCCCTTGGACTGGTTTCCCGTGGAATTGGTGCCCATGGAATCCCCCGTGGACTGGTTTCCCATGGAATTCCTCATGGAATTGGTGCCCATGGAATTCCCCAAGGAATTGTTGCTCATAGAATTGGTGCCCATGGAATTGGTGCCCATGGAATTGGTGCCCATGGAACTGGTGCCCATGGAATTCCCCATGGACTGGTTTCCCATGGAATCCCCTTATCCGTATCCCATGATTCGGAATCGGTGCCCATGGATTCTCGTTCCTGACGTTTCCCAGACCCTGGACGTTCCCATGGAACTGGTGCCCATGGACTGGTTTCCCATGGAACTGGTCCCCATGGAATTCCCCGTGGACTGGTTTCCAATGGAAGTGCCCACGGAACTGGTGCCCATGGAATTCCTCGTGGATTTGGTGCCCATGGAATCCCCCGTGGACTGGTTTCCCATGGGATTCTCCATGGAATCCGCCACGGCAGCGTCCAGGGCGCGGCGGCGCCGCTCCAGGATGGATCCCAGCTCCAGGGCCGATCCCAGCTCCCGATCCCGGCTCTGCCGGCTGCGCCTCCGGCTCGGCCTCCGCAGGGCGCCCTGAGACACGCGGGGTCACCGCGGGGACACCCAGAGGACACCATGGGGACAACAACGGGGGTGACATCGAGGGGACACCACGGGGACACCCAGGGGACACACCACGGCACACACAGGGACACCGGGAGAAAAACGGGCAGGGACACCATGGGGACCCCAGGGGACACCCGGACATTGAGGGGACACTGCAGGGACACCCAGGGGACCCCCAGGGGACACCACGGGGACATCGAGGGGACACCGAGGGGACACCATGGGGACACCCAGGGGACACCCAGGGCGACATTGAGGGGACATTGAGGGGACAACAGTGGCGACAGCGAGGGGACACCGGGGGTGACATCGAGGGGGACATTGAGGGGACACCATGGGGACAACAATGGGGACAGCGAGGGGACACCATGGGGACAACAACGGGGACATTGAGGGGACACCATGGGGACATCAAGGGAACATCATGGGGACATCAAGGGGAGGGATATCAAGGGGACATTGTGGGGACACTGAGGGGACACTATGGGGACACCAAGGGGACACCATGGGGACACCAAGGGGACACCATGGGGACACCATGGGGACATCATGGGGACATCAAGGGGAGGGATATCAAGGGGACATTGAGGGGACATCAAGGGGGACATTGAGGGGACATCAGGAGGAGGGGTCTCAAGGGGACATTGTGGGGACACCAAGGGGACACTGCAGGGACAGCGCAGCACCATGGGTGTACAAAGGGGACAGCTAAAGGGCCACCAGGGGGACAGCAAGGGACACCACAGGGACATAATGGGGACATCACAGGGACATCAAGGGGACATTGAGGGGACACCAAGGGGATGTCATGGGCATAGCATGGGGGCACCACAGGGACATCAAGGGACACCAAGGGGGCATCATCAGCACATGGAGGGGACACTGAGGGGACATCACGGGGACATCAAGGGGAACATCATGGAGACACCATGGGGACACCATGGGGACACTGCACAGGGACACCAAGGGGACATCATGGGGACACTGAGGGGACATCACGGGGACAGTGTGGGGACACCGAGGGGACACTGAGGGGACACGGAGGGGACAGCGCTGCCCACCAGGATCCCCCAGAACGCTCAAGCGCCGCTCTCCTGACCCCAGGGCCCGGAGTCCTGCTGGGAAATCAGGAACGGCTCAATCCCGGGAATTCCTGACCCCGGGAACGGCTCAATCCCGGGAATTCCCGACCCCAGGAACGGCTCAATCCTGGGAATTCCTGACCCGGGAGTGGCTCAATCCCGGGAATTCCCGACCCCAGGAACGGCTCAATCCTGGGAATTCCTGACACCGGGAATGGCTCAATCCCGGGAATGGCTCAATCCTGGGAATGGCTCAATCCCGGAATTCCTAACCCCAGGAATGGCTCAATCCCAGGAATTCCTGGGAACAGCTCAATCCCGGGAATTCCCGACCCCGGGAATGGTTCAATCCCAGGAATTCCTGACCCCGAGAACGGCTCAATCCTGGAATTCCTGACCTCGGGAATTCCTCAATCCCGGGAATTCCTGACCCCGGGAACGGCTCAATCTTGGGAATGGCTCAATCCCGGGAATTCCTGATGCCAGGAATGGCTCAATCCCAGGAATTCTCGACCCCGGGAGTGCCAGGCCCGCCAGCCCATTGTCCCCGTTGTCACCTGGCTCGGGGCTGGCCTGGCCCTGGCCGGCCGCAGGACGATCCCGGCGCGGATCCGCTCCAGCATCTCCTGCACGGCCCGGGCACGGATGTCCTCCGTCCCCGAGTCACCTGCCGGGGTGGCACCGCGTGTCACCCCCCCGTGCTGGGGACACTGCTCGGGTCACACTGAGGGTGGAGCTGTCACCTCCGCTGGTGGTGCCACCCTGTCCCCAGATTGCCCCCAATGGAACAGGGGGACCCCTGGAGCACCCCTTGTCCCTGTGACACTCTGGGGACACTCCTGATGTCACTCAGCCCCCCACCCTGGTGACACTCTGGGGACACTCCCAATATCCCCACCCCCCTGTCCCAGTGACACTTTGGGGACACTCCCGATGTCCCCACCATGGTGACACTTTGGGGATGCTCCTGATGTCCTTACCCCCACCCTGGTGACATTCCCAATGTCCCCATCCTGGTGACACTTTGGGGACACTCCCAATATCCCCACCCCCCTGTCCTGGTGACTCTCTGGGGACATTCCTGATGTCCCCAGCCTGCTGACACTTGGGGACATTCCCATGTCCCCACCCTGGTGACACTCTGGAGATCCTATCCCCACCCACCTGATGTCCCCACCCCACTTTGGTGACACCCTGGTGACACCCCAATGTCCCCACTCCCACTCTGGTGACACTCTGGGGACATTCCCAATGTCCCCACCCTGGTGACACTCCTGATGTCCCCACCCCCACCCTGGTGACACTTTGGGACACTCCCAATGTCCCCGCCCCTCAGGACTCACTTTGCTCCGGGTTTTTCCGCACCTTCCTCTGCCTGAGGGCGGCCAGGGGGCTGCGGGGGGGACAGGAGGTGACACCGGAGGGGACAGGAGGTGACACCGGAGGGGACAGGAGGTGACGCGTCTGTCACCCCCTCCCCTCCCCTCTTGGGGTGGGGACAGCGCTTTTCCAGGAACATTCCGGAACGTTGGCCGGAAAAGCCGCCCGGGTGTGTCACCTACTCGGCGGGGACGGCGGTGGCAGCGGGTGGCGGTGGCGGCGGTGGCGGCGGCGGTGGCACCTGGGGGTGGCTCTGAGGCGGCGGCAGCTGCGCCAGCTGCTCCCGGAGGGATCCCACTGGAACGAGGCGGGATCGGGATTGGGGATCCCTCTGGGATTGTCTGGAATCCCCCCTGGAACCCTCCAAACCCCCCCTGGAATCTGCCTGGAATTTTCTGGAATCCCCCCTGGAATCTTCTGGAATTCTTTGGAACCCCCCGCTGGAATTTCCCTGGAATCCCCTGAATATTCTGGAACCCGAATGCCCCAGAATCTATCCCTTTGGAATCCCCCTGGAATCTTCTGGAATCCCTTTGGAATCCCTCTGGAATCCCTTTGGAATGCCCCTGGAATCCCTTTGGAATCCCCCCAGATGTCTGGAATCCCCCTGGAATATTCTGGAATCCCCTTTGGAATCCCCCTGGAATATTCTGGAATCCCCCTGGAATCCCCCCGGAATATTCTGGAATCCCTTTGGAATGCCCCTGGAATCCCCCTGGAATCCCTTTGGAATGCTTTGGAACACCCCTGAAATTCTGGAATCCCTTTGGAATGCCCCTGGAATCCCCCCAGGAAACTTCTGGAATCCCCTGGAATCGATGTTTTGGAATCCCTTTGGAATGCCCCTGGAATCCCCCTGGAATCCCTTTGGAAACCCCCTGGAATTCCCCCTGGAATATTCTAGAACCTTCTGGGATTCTTTGGAATCCATCTGGAATCCCCCCCTCCTGGAATCCCCTCAGGGATAATCTGGAATTCTCCTGGAACCCCCTCAGGAATAATCTGGAACCCCTCTGGAATGTTCTGGAATCCTTCTGAAATCCTCTAAAATCCCTCTGGAATTCTTTGGAATCCACCTGGAATCTTCTGGAATCCCCGTGGATTTTTCCTGGAATCCTCTAAAATCCCCCTGGAATTTTTTTTTTTTTTTAAAATCCCCCTGGAATTCTTTGGAATTTTCTGGAATCTCCCTGGAATCCCTCTGGAATTCCATGCAGACGTTCCCACCTTCCTTCTCCAGCCCTTCCAGCCTCTCCCTCAGCTCCCGCTTCTCCTCCCGCTCCTGCTCCAGCTCCTCCTCCTGCGGAATGCGGGAATTCCGGGATCTGGGAAAATCCCAAGGACGGCGACGCTCCCCCGAGCCTAAAATCGGGAATCTGGGGAAAAACTCCCGTCGCGTTTTAGGGCAAATCTGCGCTCGCTGAGCGATGAGGTTCCATCAAGGCCTTGGGAAATCCAGGGAAGGGATCCATGGAGGGAAATGCATGGTGGGAAATCCATGGTGGGAAATCCACGGATGGAAATCCATGGTGGGAAATCCAGGGAGGGAAATCCAGGGAAGGGATCCATGGAGGGAAATCCATGGTGGGAAATTCACGTAAGGAAATCCGTGGTGGGAAATCCATGGAGGGAAATCTCTGGTGGAAAATCCATGGTGGGAAATCCATGGAAGAAGATCAGGCGGGAAATCCACGGTGGAAATCCGTGGAGGATAATCCCTGGAGGAAAATCCATGGTGGGAAATCCATGGGGGGAAATCCATGGGAGGGAAATCCATGGGAGGGAAATCCATGGACGGAGATCTGTGGTGGGAAATGCATGGAAAGAAATCCATGGGGGAAATCCATGGAAGGAAATCCATGGAAGGAAATCCAGGGAACGAAATCCATGGTGGGAAATCCAGGGAACAAAATCCATGGTGGGAAATCCAAGGTGGGAAATCCATGGAAGGAAATCCAAGGTGGGAAATGCATGGAAGGAGATCCATGGATGGAAATCCATGGAGGGAAATCCATGGTGGGAAATGCATGGAAGGAGATCCATGGAGGGAAATCCATGGAATGAAATCCAGGGATGGAAATCCATGGTGGGAAATCCATGGTGGGAAATTCGTGGAAGGCAATCCATGGTGGAAATCCACAGAGGGAAATCCATGGAATGAAATCCAGGGATGGAAATCCATGGTGGGAAATCCGTGGGGAAATCCATGGAGGGAAATCCATGGATGGAAATCTGTGGTGGGAAATCCATGGAGGGAGACCCATGGGAGAAAATCCAGGGATGGAAATCCATGGTGGGAAATCCATGGAGGGAAATCCATGGACGGAGATCTGTGGTGGGAAATGCATGGAAAGAAATCCATGGAGGGAAATCCATGGGAGGAAATCCAGGGAGGGAAATCCATGGTGGGAAATCCATGGAAAGGAAATCCATGGAAGGAAATCCTTGGTTTGATATCCACGGATGGAAATCCATGGGAGGAAATCCATGGTGGGAAATGCATGGATGGAAATCCATGGTGGGAAATCTGTGGTGGGAAATCCATAGTGGAAAATCCATGGTGGAAATCCATGGATAGAAATCCACGGTGGGAAATCTGTGGTGGGAAATCCATGGAAGGACATCCACTGTGGGAAATCCATGGTGGAAATCCACAGAGGGAAATCCATGGAAAAGCAACACTCCATGGAATAATGGGAATGGAGGGGTGCGATCTGGACCCTGCTGTCCCCTCCCCGCCATGTCCCCAAGCTTGGGGACATTCCCTCACCGCTGGCGCCGTTCCTGCCGCGTCTCCTCCAGCTCCCGGCTGAGCTTTTCCAGTTCCTGGAACGCTTCCAGGATTTGGGAATTGGGCGCGGCGCTCCTCAGCAGGATGGAGCTCTGGCGCTTCGCCTCCTTCTGCTGGACCAGCATCTGGGAGCGCGGATGTCACCTTGGTGTCACCTCCCTGTCACCTCGGTGTCACCCTCTGGAGGGGCTGGCAGTGAATCCCACCCGGCTCCATCCCAGGAAACCACAGCGGGAGAATCCCAGGATTGTCCCATTCCCTCGGGATCACCCCATTCCCTCGGGATGGGTGACCCCATTGTCACCTCCGTGCCACCCCCAGCGGTGTCCCCGACCCCTCAGTGTCACCTCGGTGTCACCTTCTGGAGGGGCTGGTGCCTCCATCCTGGGAAACCGCGGTGGGAGGATCCTGGGATCATCCCATTCCCTCGGGATCACCAGATTTCCTCGGGATGGGTGACCCCATTGTCACCTCCGTGCCACCCTCAGTGGTGTCCCCAACCCCTCAATGCCACCTCGGTGTCACCCTCTGGAGGGGTTGGCAGTGAATCCCACCCGGCTCCATCCCGGAAAATCACAGCAGGAGAATCCTGGGATTGTCCCATTCCCTCGGGATCACCCCATTCCCTCGGGATCACCCCATTCCCTCGGGATGGGTGACCCCACTGTCACCTCCGTGCCACCCTCAGCGGTGTCCCCGACCCCTCAGTGTCACCTCGGTGTCACCTTCTGGAGGGGCTGGTGGCTCCATCCCGGGAAACCGCAGCAGGAGAACCCTGGGATCGTCCCATTCCCTTGGGATCACCCCATTCCCTCGGGATGGGTGACCCCACTGTCACCTCCGTGCCACCCCCCGTGGTGTCCCCAAGGCCTCGGTGGCACCTGGTGGGCGAAGGCCTCGGCGTGGCAGCGCAGGTCCTGCTCCAGCTCCAGCTGCTCCAGGGCCTGGCAGTAATCCTGGGTGACAATCTGGGACACTGTGGGGACAGTGGGGTGGCACCGCGGAAAAGGGGGGAAAAGGGAGGGAAATTGGGGGAAAAGATTTGGGAAATGGGAGGGAAAAGGGGTGGGTAAAAAAGGAGTGGGAAATGGGGGAAAAAGGGTTGGAAAAGTGTAGGAAAAGGGGGAAGGAAAGGTGGGAAAAGGGGGAAATGAGGGGTGGGAAATGGGGGAAAAAGGGTGGGAAAAGGGGGAGGAAAAGGTGGGAAAAGGGGGAGGAAAAGGTGGGAAAGAGGGGAAATGAGGGGTGGAAAATGGGGTGGAAAAGAGAGGAAATGAGGGGTGGGAAATGGGGGAAAAAGGGTTGGAAAATTGTAGGAAAAAGGGGAGGGAAAGGTGGGAAAGGGGTGAAATGAAGGGTGGGAAATGGGGGGAAAAGGAGGGGGAAAAGGGTGGGAAATGGGGGAAGAAAAGGCAGGAAAGGAGAGGGAAAATATTAAAAAAGGGTGGGAAAAGTTTAAAAAAGGGTGGGAAAAAGGAGAAATAAGGCATGATAAAGGGTGGGAAAAGGGTGGGAAAAGTTTGGGAAATGGGGGGAAAAGGGGGAGGAAAAGGTGGGAAATGGGGGAGGAAAAAGTGGGAAGAGAGGGGAAAGGAGGTGGGAAATGGGGTGGGAAAGAGAGGAAATGAAGGGTGGGAAAAGGCGGTGGGAAAAGGGGGAGTGAGGGGTGGGAAATGGGGAAAAAAGGGGAAAGGGCAGAAAAAGGGGTGGAAAATGGGGGAGGAAAAGAGGGGAAAGTGGAAGAAAAATGTGGGAAAGGTTTGGGAAATGGGAGGGAAAAGGGTGGGAAATGAAAGGGAAATGAGGTGGAGGGAAAGGGGGGAAAAGGGTGGGAAAGGAGGGGAAAATGATGGGAAAAGTGGGAAACCGGGTGGGAAATGGGGGTGGGAAAGGAGAAGGAAAAAGATGGGAAAAGGGGGAAAACGGGTGGGAAATGGGGGTGGGAAAGGAGGGAAAAAAGATGGGAAAAGTGGGAAACCGGGTGGGAAATGGGGTGGAAAATAGGGGTGGAAAAGGGGTGGAAAAGGGAGGGAAGAAGGGTGGGGAAAAGGTGGAAAAAAGGAGAAAAAAGGGAAAAAGAGGCGAAAATGAGAGGGAAAAGGGGGAAATGAAGGTGATGCCACCACGGGCACTGGGGCCGTTGGTTTGGGGTGACACCGGTGGCACTGGTGGCACTGGAGGGGACACGGGGACGCTGCTGACCTCTCTTGAAGGACCTCAGTGCCCTCTGGCTGGCGGTCAGGGCCGCCCGAAGGCGCTGCTGCTCCTCCCGCTCCAGCTCCAGCTGTGCGGGAAAATACAGGAAAATACGTGAGAAATCTGGGAAATATCCGGGAGAAAATCCGGGGGAAAATCCGGGGGAAAATAAGTGAAAAATCCATGAGAAATCCCCGAAAATCTGCGAAAAAAGCGGGAGAAAATCCGGGAGAAAATCTGTGACAGATCCTCAAAAACTCAGTGAAAATATAATGAAAAATCCGTGAATAATCAGGGAGAAATCCAGGAGAAATTTGGGAGATAATCTGTGACAAATCCATTAAAGATCGGTGAAAACTCAGTGAAAAATCCGGGAGAAATCTGGGGGAAAAACGGGAAAAAAATCAGTGAAAAATCAGTGAAAATCTGGGAGAAAATCTGGGAGAAAATCCGGGACAAATCTGTGAAGAATTCACAAAAAATCCGGAGGAAATCCAGGAGGAAAATCCATGAGAAATCCACAAAAATTTTGTGAAAATTTTTGTGGGAAATCTTGTGGAAAATTTAGCAAAAAGTCTGTGAAAAATACGGGAGAAAATCCGTGAAAAATCCGTGAAAAATCAACGAAAAATCAGCAAAAAATCAGCAAAAAATTTGGGAGAAAATCCATGAAAAATCCATGAAAAATCCATGAAAAATCCACGAAAAATCCATGAAAAATCCACAAAAAATATGTGAGAAATCAGCGAAAAATTAATGAAAAATCCACGGAAAATCCGTGAAAAATCCCACACTGAGCTCTGGGACATTGTGGGTGGGGCTTAATCCCCAAAATCCCAAAAATCCCCAAAATCCCAAAAATCCCAAGATGGGAAAGGGGGGTTTGGGCTGGTTTTGGGGTACCTGGGTGTGCAGGTGCTGCAGCTGTGCCTGGAGGTCCCGGTGCTGTTCCAGGAGTTGGGAGAGATCTTCCTGTGGAGCTGGGGGAAAAATGGGAATGAGGCGTGGGAAATGGGGAAAAAAAGGGAATAAAAGGGGAAAAAGGGAGGAAAAAGGGAGGAAAAAGGGGGAAAAGGGGGAAAGGAAAAAAAGGGGGGAAAAGGAGGGAGAAAGGGGAAGGGGGAAAAGGGGGAAAAGGGAAAAGGGGGGAAAGGGGGAAAAGGGGAAAAATGGGGAAAGGAAAAAGAGGGGAAAAGGGGAAAAAGGGGGAAAAGGGGGAAAAGGGGAAAAAGGGGAAAAAGGGGGAAAAGGGGGGAAAGGGAAAAGGGGGGAAAGGAGGAAATGAGGAGTGGGAAATCGGGAGAATAAGGAGTGGGCAAGGGGGAGAAAAAGTGGGAAATGGGGAGAGAAAAAGATTGGGAAAGGGGGAATTGAGGGGTGGGAAAGGTGCAAAAGGGGAAAAGGGGGGAAAAGGGAGAAAAGGGAAAAAAGGGGAAAAGCGGGGGAAAAAGGGGGAACGGGGAAAACAGGAGAAAAGAGGAAAAGGGGGGAAAAGAGGAAATGAGGAGTGGGAAATGGGGGGAATAAGGAGTGGGAAAAGGGGGAGAAAAAGTGGGAAATGGGGAGAAAAAAAGATTGGGAAAAGGGGGAATTGAGGGGTGGGAAATTGGGGTGGGAATGGGGGAAAGAGGGTGGGAACGGGAGGGAATGAGAGGTGGGAAAGGGAGAAAAAAGGGGGGAATGAGGAATGGGAAAGGGAGATAAAAAAGTGGGAAATGGGGGAGGAGAAATGTTGGGAAAGGGGGAATTGAGGGGTGGAAAAGGTGGAAAGGGGAAAAGGGAAAAAGGGGAAAAGGGAAAAAGGGGAAAAGGGGCAATGGGGAAAACAGGAGAAAAGAGGAAAAGGAGGAAAAGGAGGAAAAGGAGGAAATGAGAATTGAGAAATGGGGGTGAATGAGGAGTGGGAAAGGGAGATAAAAAGTGGGAAATGAGGTAGGGAGAAAGGTTGGGAGAGGGGGAATTGAGGGGTGGGAAATTGGGGTGGGAATGGGGGAAAGAGGGTGGGAAAGGAGGGAATGAGAGGTGGGAAGGGGAAAAAGGGGAAATGAGGCATGGGAACGCCCTCCGGAGATAAAGGGCCCCTGGATGGCCCCATCGCAGGTGCGCGCAAAGTGCAAGAGTGAAAATGGCAAACAAGGGGAAATGAAGAAGGGGAAAAGGTGAGAAAAAGGGGTGGAACAACAGGACAAAAGAAAAAAAGGGGCAAGCAGGAAACGAGGGTGGGAAATCAGGGAATTTAGGGTGAAAACGAGATACAAGGGGCAATGAGGAGGGAGAAAGGTGGGACAGGGGGGAATTGAGGGGTGGGAAAAGAGGGAGAAAAAGAGTCGGAAAGAGGGGAAAAAAGGGATGGGAAAGTTCAGTGTCGCTTTGATTGATTTGACCCAAAAAAGCGGGGTTCCGAGCAGCGGCCCCAAAAGCTCGGTGTGGGGACAACCCGGGGTTTGGGGACATTGGGAGCGAGGTGTGAAGCAGGGTGGCACTGCGGGGCTCGAAGACCCCTAGGATGGATGGATGGATGGATGAATGGATGGATGGATGGATGATGGATGAATGATGGATGGATGGATGATGGATGGATGGATGGATGGATGGATGATGGATGATGGATGGATGGATGATGGATGGATGGATGATGGATGGATGGATGATGGATGGATGGATGGATGGATGGATGGATGGATGGATGGATGGATGGATGGATGGATGAATGATGGATGGATGGATGGATGGATGGATGGATGGATGGATGGATGGATGATGATGGATGGATGATGGATGGATGGATGGATGGATGGATGATGGATGATGGATGGATGGATGGATGGATGGATGGATGGATGGATGGATGGATGGATGGATGATGGATGGATGATGGATGATGGATGGATGATGGATGGATGGATGGATGATGGATGGATGGATGGATGGATGGATGGATGATGGATGATGGATGATGGATGATGATGGATGGATGGATGGATGGATGGATGATGGATGGATGATGGATGGATGATGGATGGATGATGGATGATGGATGGATGGATGGATGATGGATGGATGGATGATGGATGATGGATGGATGGATGGATGGATGGATGGATGGATGGATGGATGGATGGATGGATGAAGGATGGATGATGGATGGATGGATAGATGATGGAGGGATGGATGGATGGATGGATGGATGGATGGATGGATGGATGGATGGATGATGGATGGATGGATGGATGATGGAGGGATGGATGATGGATGGATGGATGATGGATGATGGATGGATGGATGGATGGATGGATGGATGGATGGAACAGAATTGGGATGAGATGGAGTTGGGATGAAATGGGGTGGGATAAAATGACATGGGGAGGAAATGCAATGGGATGGAATGGATGGGATGGGATGGGATGGGGTGGGATGGGACACCTCATTCTCACCTGGGACCTGGGCGGAGGTGGGTGGCTCCTCCAGAGCTACCCCTGTGGGTGTCACCTCCTCTGGGGTCACCTCGGGGTTCATCACAGGTGTCACCTCGTCTGGAGTCGTCCTGGAGGTTCCTTTGGGGCTCCTGGCCGGGCTGATCCTCTCCAGCCGCGCGTTCTCCTGCTCCACCAGAATTCCAGAATCCCAGAACTGGCGTTTCCCCCATGGCCCTCGAGCTGGGTGTGCCCTGAGGGTGCCCTAGCACTTTGTCCCCACAAAGGGACAATTTTGGGGACCTGTCCCCATGCCCACCTGGGCACTGAAGGCCTGGGCTCGCTGCCGGCTCTGCTGCTCCAGCTCCACCTCGGTGTCCAGCGCCGCCAGCTCAGCCAGCAGCGCCTGAGGGTGACACCGGCCGTGACACCGGGGTCAGGTGGCACCAGCGTGGCCAGAGCCCGGCCAGGGCACCAGGGAGCGAGGCTGGCACCGAGCCAGGGTGGGGATTTAACCCAGGGAGGTGCCAGGGACACTGGGGACAGCGGGAGGGGACAGTGGGATGGGACATTGGGATAGGACACGGGATGGGACACGGGGATGGGACACGGGCATGGGACATGGGGAGGGGACATGGGGATGGGACATTGGGATGGGACATGGGGTGGGACACTGGGGTGGGACACTGGGGTGGGACATGGGGATGGGACATGGGAAGGGACACAGGGCATGGGACATGGGGAGGGGACACTGGGATGGGACATGGGGATGGGACATCGGGATGGGACACAGGGACACTGGGATGGGACATGGGGATGGGACATCGGGATGGGACACAGGGACACTGGGGTGGGACACTGGCATGGGACACGGGGATGGGACACGGGGATGGGACATGGGGAGGGGACATGGGGATGGGACATGGGGATGGGACACGGGAGGGACATGGGGATGGGACATGGGGATGGGACATTGGGATGGGACATTGGGATGGGACACGGATGGGACACTGGGATGGGACACGGGGATGGGACACTGGGATGGGACACTGGGATGGGACACAGGGATGGGACACTGGGATGGGACACGGGAATGGGACAATGGGATGGGACACAGGGATGGGACACTGGGATGGGACATGGGGATGGGACGCTGGGATGGGACATGGGGATGGGACACTGGGATGGGACACAGGGATGGGACACAGGGACACTGGGATGGGACATGGGGATGGGACATGGGGATGGGACATTGGGATGGGACATGGGGAGGGGACATTGGGATGGGACACGGGGATGGGACACGGGGATGGGACATGGGGATGGGACACGGGAATGGGACATTGGGATGGGACACGGGATGGGACATTGGGATGGGACACGGGGATGGGACATTGGGATGGGACGGGGATGGGACAGGGCTCACCTTGCTCCAGCTGGGCCAGCCGTGTCTCGGTGTCATCTGGCACTGGATCCAGGGACGAGTGCTGTGGAGGGAAAAACGGGAATGAGGCTCTGGGTTGGCACAGAATTCCATTGGCATGGAGTTCCATTGGCATGGAATTCTATTGGCATGGAATTCCGTTGGCATGGAGTTCCATTGGCATGGAGTTCCATTGGCACAGTGTTCCATCGGCACAGCCGTGGCAAACATCACCGTGTTGGCACAACGTGGCATTGTCATGGCACGGAATGGCCCTTGGGGTGGAATTCCATTGGGATGGGATGGCCCTCGGGATGGAATTCCATTGGGATGGGATGGCCCTGGGGATGGAATTCCGTTGGGATGGGATGGCCCTGGGGATGGAGCTCCATTGGGATGGGATGGCCCTGGGGATGGAGCTCCATTGGAGCGGCGCTGTTTGGCACTGGCACCGCTTTGGCACAGAATTCCATTGGCACAGCATTCCAGGCCCCGGCAGGGCATTCCATCGGCATTCCATTGGCACTGGCAGGGCATTCCATTGGCATTCCATCGGCATTCCATCGGCATTCCATCATCATTCCATTGGCGAGCACTGAGCCACCCGGACACCCCCAGTGCCGGGGACGCTGTGCCCGCGCCACCCCCGGAATCCGGGCACGGGGCACCCCCACCTCATCCCCCCCAATTTATGGGATCAGGAAGCGGGAATCCAATGGAAAAGGAGCCTGGAAGCGATACCTGTCCAGGAGCTGCCTCCTCCTCCTCCTCCTCGCTGCTCCCGGACTCCAGGATGGCTGCAGGGACCCGAGCCAGGACTGTGGTGACACCAGGGGTGACAGTGGGGGACGGGACGGTCCCTGCCACCCCCCGACACAGCCCTGGGGTCCCCAGGGTCCCCGGCTCCCCCTGGACTGTTCCCCACAATCCCTGATCCGATGGGGAAAGCTTTCGGGAATCCGAATCCCAACGCCTTTTCCTGGGACTGGACCCTCTCCCCAGCCAATCCCCCAATCTCGAGGAGGGAAAATCCCCTCCAGACCCCAAATCCCAGCCCCCAAACCCCACTGATGACCCCCCAAAAATCCCCCAATCTCAAGGAGGGAAAATTCTCCCAGTCCCCAAACCCCACCAGTGACCCCCCAGGAATCCCCAGTCTTGAGGGAAAATTTCTCCCAGACCCCAAATCTCACTGCTGACCCCCCAAAAATCCCAAATTTTGAGAAGGAAAAATCCCTCCCAGACCCCAAATCCCAGCCCATAAACCCCACTGGTGAACCTCCAAAAATCCCCAATTTTGAGGAGGGAAAATCTCCCCCAGACCCCAAATCCCAGTCCCCAAATTGCTCCAGTTTTGAGAAGAGAAAATCCCCTCCAGACCCCAAATCCCAGCCCCCAAACCCCACTGATGATCCCCCAAAAATCTCCCAGTCTCGAGGAGGGAAAATCCCCCCAGACCCCAAATCCCAGCTCTCAAATCCCACTGGTGACCCTCCAAAAATCCCCCAATCTTGAGAGAAAATTTCTCCCAGACCCCAAACCCCACTGGTGACCCCCCAGAAATCCCCAATTTTGAGGAGGGAAAATCCCCCCCAGACCCCCCATCCCAGACCCCAAACCCCACTGGTGACCCCCCAAAAATCCCCGATTTTGAGGGAAAATCCCCCCCAGACCCCAAATCCCGCTGGTGACCCCCCAAAAATCCCCAATCCTGAGAAGGGAAAATCCCACCCAGACCCCAAACCCCACTGCTGATCCCCCAAAAATCCCAAATTTTGAGGAGGGAAAATCCCGCCCAACCCCATATCCCAGCCCCCAAACCCCACTGGTGACTCCCCAAAAATCCCCCAATCCTGAGAAGGGAAAATCCCACCCAACCCCAAATCCCAGCCCATAAACCCCACTGGTGAGCCTCCAAAAATCCCCAATTTTGAGGAGGGAAAATCCCCCCCCCAGACCCCAAATCCCAGACCCCCAAACCCCACTGCTGACCCCCCAAAAATCCCCCAATCCTGAGGAGGGAAAATCCCCCCGGACCCCAAATCCCAGCCCCCCAAACCCCACTGGTGACCCCCCAAAAATCCCCAATTTTGAGGGAAAATCCCCCCCAGCCCCCAAACCCCCTGGTGACCCCCAAAAATCCCCAATCCTGAGAAGGAAAATCCCCCCAGACCCCAAACACCCCCAAATCCCCATTTTGAGAAGGGAAAACCCCCCCGACCCCAAATCCCAACCTCCAAACCCCACTGGTGACCCCCCAAAAATCCCAAATATTTAGGAGGAAAAATCCTGCCCAACCCCATATCCCAGACCCCAAACCCCACTGGTGAACCCCCAAAAATCCCCAATCCTGAGGAGGGAAAATCCCCCCGGACCCCAAATCCCAGCCCTCAAACCCCACTGGCAGCCCTCAAACCCCATTGGTGACGCCCCAAATTTCCCCCGCGAGGTTCCCCCTTACCCGTGAGGTGTCCCCCGACTCCGTCCCCAGTCCAGGCCATGCCTGGGGGTCCCCAAACCCCTGAGATCTGGGGGTGCCTCCCTTTCCCCGGCGCTGCCTCCTCGCTCCCCCACGGGGAAGTGAAACCACCCTCCCCTCCCTCTGCCCTCCCTCTGCCCTCCCTCCTCCCGAGAGGCCCCGATCCCAACGGGGGGAAGCGAAACCCACAGTAGGATGCTGGGATTTTCCACGGCGAGTTTTCCCTAAAACACAGAATTTCGGGGTTTTGGGGAGCTGCAGATCAGAGTGGGGTCAGGAACTGCCGCTCCAGGGATTCCAGGGTGGGAATTCCATGGCCATGGAAGGAAACATCAGAGCATGGGAGGGTTTGGTGACCACGGTCGTTTATTCATCAATAAAAACCAATTTTTCCTGATTTTAGGAAGGGGGATCCAGCTGTAGGAAAGGGGAGTTTCCCACTAAAACACAGAATTTTGGGGTTTTGGGGAGCTGAAGATCAGGGTGGGGTCAGGAACTGCCACTCCAGGGATTTCCAGGGTGGGAATTCCATGGCCATGGAAGGAAACATGGGAGCACAGAAGGGTTTGGTGACCACGGTCGTTTATTCATCAATAAAAACCAATTTTTCCTGATTTTAGGAAGGGGGATCCAACTTTAGGAAAGGGGAGTTTCCCACTAAAACACAGAATTTTGGGGTTTTGGGGAGCCGCAGATCAGAGTGGGGTCGGGAACTGCCACTCCAGGGGTTCCCAAGGTGGGAATTCCATGGCCATGGAAAGAAACATTGGAGCACAGAAGGGTTTGGTGACCACAGTTGTTTATTCACCAATAAAAACATATTTTTGCTGATTTTAGGAAAGGGGGGATCCAACTATAGGAAAGGGGAGTTTTCCCCTAAAACACAGCATTTTGGGGTTTTGGGGAGCTGCAGATCAGGGTGGGGTCAGGAACTGCCACTCCAGGGATTTCCAGGGTGGGAATTCCATGGCCATGGAAGGAAACATGGGAGCACGGAAGGGTTTGGTGACCATGGTCATTTACTCATCAATAAAAACAAAAGAGATTTTTTGTGATTTTAGGAAGCAGGATCCAACAGTAGGAAAGGGAGTTTTCCCAAAAACACAGAATTTTGGGGTTTTGGGGAGCTGCAGATCAGAGTGGGGTCAGGAACTGCCACTCCAGGGATTCCAGGGTGGGAATTCCATGGCCATGGAAGGAAACATTGGAGCACAGAAGGGTTTGGTGACCACGGTTTTTTATTCAC
The DNA here is from genome assembly GCF_901933205.1 of Camarhynchus parvulus. Lineage (NCBI taxonomy): Eukaryota > Metazoa > Chordata > Aves > Passeriformes > Thraupidae > Camarhynchus > Camarhynchus parvulus. The sequence goes on along the minus strand of NC_044574.1, from coordinate 1,906,421 downwards.
CAATAAAGCCAAATTTTTGCCGATTTTAGGAAAGGGGGATCCGATTGCAGGAAAGGGGAGTTTTCCCCTAAAACACAGAATTATGGGGTTTTGGGGAGCTGCAGATCAGAGTGGGGTCAGGAACTGCCACTCCAGGAATTCCCAGATGGGAATTCCATGGCCATGGAAGGAAACATCAGAGAATGGAAGGGTTTGGTGATGACAGTTGTTTATTCATCGATAAAAACAAAAGAGATTTTTGTCAGTTTTAGGAAGGGGGATCCAACTGTAGGAAAGGGGAGTTTTCCCCTAAAACACAGAATTTTGAGGTTTTGGGGAGCTGCAGCTTGGGATGGGGTCAGGAACTGCCACTCCAGGAGTTCCCAGGGTGGGAATTCCATGGCCATGGAAGGAAACATGGGAGCACAGAAGGGTTTGGTGACCACGGTTTTTTATTCACCAATAAAGCCAAATTTTTGCCGATTTTAGGAAAGGGAGATCTGATTGCAGGAAAAGGGGGATTTGTGTGGATTTGGGGGTCACAGGGCCGTGCCCTGCTCAGGCGCCTTGGCCTCGCGCGGGTAGAACTCGGCCAGGATGTTCTCGGGGATGCGCTTGAGGAGCTGCTTGGGGAAGATGCGCAGGAGCTGCCAGCCGATGTCCAGCGACTCGAAAATGCTCCGGTTCTCATAGGGACCTGCCAGGAGAGCGGGGTGGAGGATTTGGGGCTGCTGCAGGGGCTCCCCCGGATCCCAAATGCCCAGTTTAGGGCCCGAGGCTCACCCTGGGAGATGAAGTGCTTCTCGAACTTGTGCAGGAACTCCAGGTACAGGAGGTCGTCGGCGGACAGGGCCTCCTCGCCCACCACGGCCTTCATGGCCTGCACGTCCTTCCCGATGGCGTAGCAGGCGTACTGCGGGGTCAAGGGATTGGGATGGGCACGGACCCCACAGCCCAGCCAGGGACACCAAGGGACACCTCCCACCATCCCAGGTGGCTCCAAGATCCATCCCAGCCTGGCCTTGGGCACTGCCAGGGATCCAGGGGCAGCCCCAGCAAATCTGGGAATTCCAGCCTAGCCAGGAATTCCTTGCCAAGATGCCAGCCCAATCTCCCCTTTCCCAGTGGGAGCCATTCCCTGGCTCCTGTCCCTGCAGGCCTTGTCCCCAGTCCCTCTCCAGCTCTCCTGGAGCCCCTCCAGGCACTCTGAGGATTCCCTGGAATTTTCCCTCCTCCAGGGGAACATTCCCAGCTCTCCCAGTCTGACTCTAGAATTATGGAATGGTTTGGGTTGGAGGGACCTTAAATCCCATCCCATCCCATCCCATCCCATCCCATCCCATCCCATCCCATCCCATCCCATCCCATCCCATCCCATCCCATCCCATCCCATCCCATCCCATCCCATCCCATCCATCTTTAGGGACACCTTCCCCTACCCTGGGTTGCTTCTGTGTCCTGTCCCTCCCATCCCATCCCATCCCATCCCATCGCATTTCCTCCCCATGTCATTTTATCCCACCCCATTTCATCTCAATTCTATCTCATCCCAAATCAGCCCAATTCCTTCCCATCCCAAATTCTGTTCCATCCATCCATCCATCCATCCATCCATGCATCCATCCATCCATCCATGCATCCATCCATCCATCCATCCATCCATCATCCATCCATCCATGCATCCATCCATCATCCATCCATCCATCCATCCATCCATCATCCATCCATCCATCCATCATCCATCCATCCATCCATGCATCCATCCATCCATCCATCCATCATCCATCCATCCATCCATCCATCCATCCATCCATCCATCCATCCATCCATCATCCATCCATCCATCCATCCATCCATCCATCCATCCATCCATCCATCATCCATCCATCCATCCATCATCCATCCATCCTGGCCTTGGACATTCCCAGGGATTTGGGGCAGCCCCAGCATTCCCGTGTGTTTTCGCTTTCCCTGTATTTTCCCCCCATCCCAATAAAGGCAGATGAAGATTTGGGATTTAGGACACCCCGTGGAGCTCAGTGGGATCCAATCCTGAATCATCCCAAAATCAGAGCTTCCCTCTGCAATCCCGTGGCCATTCCTGGTGCTCTGAGCTCTTCCCTTCTCCAGGAGAATATTCCCAGCTCTCCCAGCCTGGCTCCAGAACAGCTCCAGCCCTCAGAACATCTCCAGAATCTGCTCTGGAATTGCTCCAGCAGCTCCAAACCCTCCTGAACTTGGGATCTGGGAGCAGAAGCAGCTCCACGGGTGGGGCCTCCCCTAAGCCTCCCCGAGCAGGGCGACATGAGGGCCCTGAAGTGACAAACGCCCCACCCCGAGTGTCCCCAAGCCCTCACCAGCTGGTTGGACACGTCCCCGTGGTCCTTCCTGGTCATTCCCTCTCCGATGGCCGATTTCATCAGCCGGGACAGGGACGGCAGAACGTTGATGGGGGGGTAAATCTGTAGGGGTGGAGCAACCCCAATGTCCAGCCAGAGCTGGGGGACCCCACCCCTACTCCCAGCACCCCTATCCTGGTGTTCCCGGGTGGTTTCCAGCCCTGGTGGGTGCTGGATCCAGCCCTGGATCCATCCCTGGATCCATCCCCGGAGATGGGAAGGGGTTTGGGAACGAACCTGGCGGTTGTGGAGCTGCCGGTCCACGTAGATCTGGCCCTCAGTGATGAACCCAGTCAGGTCGGGGATGGGGTGGGTGATGTCTGGGGTGGGGCGACAGAGGGGTTGTGAGACCCCAAAGTGGCGCTGGCAGCTCAGCTGGACATGGGACAGCGCTGGGTGACATCTGTGGGGTCACCGGGGCAGCACAGACCCCACTGGGGTCAGTAGGGGGGGGCTTGGTGTCACCCCCTTGTCCTGGAGAGACCCCAAATGGGAGGGGATGAGGTGGTTGGGGTGACACAGAGGGGTTCTGGTGTCACCCCCTTTTCCTGGAGCGACCCCAAATGGGAGGGGATGGGGTGGCACAGAGGGGTTTTGGTGCCGCTCCCTTGTCCTGGACCTGAAGACCCCAAATGGGAGGGGATGGGGTGGTTGGGGTGGCACAGAGGGGTCTCAGTGTCACCCCCTTGTCCAGGGACCCCAAATGGGAGGGGATGGGGTGTTTGGGGTGGCACAGAGGGACCTCAGTGTCACCCCCTTGTCCTGGAGCTGGGCACCCCAAATCTGGGTGGTTGGGGTAGCACAGAGAGGTTTTGGTGTCACCCCCTTGTCCTGGAGTGACCCTAAATGAGTGGGAATGGGGTGGCTGGGATGGCACAGAGGGGTTTTGGTGTCACCCCCTTGTCCAGGGACCCCAAATGGGAGGGGATGAGGTGGTTGGGGTGGCAGAGAGGGATCTCAGCGTCACCCCCTTGTCCTGGAGTGACCCCAAATGAGTGGGAACGGGGTGATTGGGGTGACACAGAGAGGTTTTGGTGTCACCCCCTTGTCCAGGGACCCCAAATGGGAGGGGATGGGGTAGTTAGGGTGGCAGAGAGGGATCTCAGTGTCACCCCCTTGTCCTGGAGCTGGGCACCCCAAATCTGGGTGGTTGGGGTAGCACAGAGCAGTTTTGGTGTCACCCCCTTGTCCTGAAGCAACCCCAAATCTGGGTGGTTGGGGTGGCACAGAGAGGTTTTGGTGTCACCCCCTTATCCTGGAGTGACCCCAAATGGGAGGGGATGGGGTGGTTGGGGTGGCACAGAGGGGTTTTGGTGTCACCCCCTTGTCCAGGGACCCCAAATGGGAGGGGATGGCGTGGTTGGGGTGGCACAGAGGGATCTCAGTGTCACCCCCTTGTCCAGGGACCCCAAATGGGAGGGGATGGGGTGTTTGGGGTGGCACAGAGGGACCTCAGTGTCACCCCCTTGTCCTGGAGCTGGGCACCCCAAATCTGGGTGGTTGGGGTAGCACAGAGAGGTTTTGGTGTCACCCCCTTGTCCTGGAGTGACCCTAAATGAGTGGGAATGGGGTGGCTGGGATGGCACAGAGGGGTTTTGGTGTCACCCCCTTGTCCAGGGACCCCAAATGGGAGGGGATGAGGTGGTTGGGGTGGCAGAGAGGGATCTCAGCGTCACCCCCTTGTCCTGGAGTGACCCCAAATGAGTGGGAACGGGGTGATTGGGGTGACACAGAGAGGTTTTGGTGTCACCCCCTTGTCCAGGGACCCCAAATGGGAGGGGATGGGGTGGCTGGGATGGCACAGAGGGGTTTTGGTGTCACCTTCCTGAAGCCAAGGACCCCAAACAGGAGGTGTTGAGGGGTTGTTGGGGACATGGAGAACTCTCAGACCCCAAACCACCCCAGCATCCTCACCGCCCCAGGAGCTCCCAAACCCGGGTAAAACCAGCGCAATTTGGGATTTCCCAATCCTGCGATTCCCAGAGTGGGGAAATCCCGATCTCCCACGGCGTTCCCGCCCCCTCCCGGTATTCCCGGCCCCACCGTGTCCCGCTGACCGTCGTTGGGCATGGTGAGGATGGGGATCTGGGTGATGGAGCCGTTCCTGCCCTCCACGCGCCCGGCGCGCTCGTAGATGGTGGCCAGGTCCGTGTACATGTAGCCGGGGAAGCCGCGGCGGCCCGGGACCTCCTCCCTGGCTGCTGACACCTGCGGGGTTTGGGGCGGTCAGGGCACCCCGAACACCCCAAAAGCCACGGGAGGCAAAGGGGACACGAGTGTCCTGAGCAGCCTAGGTAGCCTGGGTGCCCCAAATATCTCGAAAAACTCAAGAAGCTTGGGAACCCCAGGTGTGCTGGGAATCCTGAGCTCTAGACACCCCAAACACCCCAAAAACCATGGGAAGCACGAGGGACACGAGTGTTCCAGCAGCTCAGGCAACCCCAAAAACCCCAGGTGTGCTGAGCGCCCCAAACACCCCAAATAACTCAAAACCTGTGAAAATCCCAGGTGTGCTGAGAATCCTGAGCACCCCAAACACCCCAAACACCCCAAAAACCGTGGGAGGCATGAGGGACATGAGTGTCCTGAGCAGTCCAGGCAACCCCAAAAATCCCGGGTGTGCTGGGTGCCCCAAGCACCCCAAAAAACTCAAAACCCATGAAACCCCAGGTGTGCTGAGGATTCCGAGCATCCCAAATACCCCAAATACCCCAAACACCACAGGAAGAATGAGGGACACGAGTGTCCTGAGCAGCCCAGGTGTTCTGGGTGCCCCAAACACCCCAAAAACTCCAGAAGCTTGGGAACCCCAGGTGTGCTGGGAATTCTGAGCATTCTAGACACCCCAAAAACCCCAAACACCTCAAAACCCCCCAAAACTATGGAAATCCCAGATGTTCTTGTCACCCTCATCACCCCAAACTCCCCAAGGACCCTGTCACCCCCAGCTGTCCTTGTCACCCCCGACACCCCAAACATCTCGGGCACCCTAAAAACCCCAAACACCCCAAAAACTACGGCAGAGACAAGGGACATGAGTGTCCTGAACAGCCCAGGCAGCCCCAAAAACCCCAGGTGTGCTGGGCGCCCCAAATACCCCAAGAACCACGGAATCCCCAGGTGTGCTAAGGATTCTGAGCACCCCAGACACCCCAAACATCCCGGGCACCCCAAAAACCCCAACCACCACAAAAACTACGGCAGAGACAAGGGACACGAGTGTCCTGAACAGCTCAGGCAACCCCAAAAACCCCAGGTGTGCTGGGCGCCCCGAACACCCCAAAAAACTCAAAACCCATGAAACCCCAGGTGTGTTGAGGATTCTGAGCACCCCAGACACCCCAAGAATCTTGGGAACCCCACGTGTGCTGCTGCCCCAAGCACCCCAGACACCCCAAACACCTCAAAACCCCCAAAGCCCCCAAAACCATGGGAATCCCAGCTGTCCTTGTCACCCTGAGCACCGCAAGGTCCCCAAGGACCCTGGGCTGTCCCTATCACCGTGAGCACCCCAAACACCCCAAGGACCCTGCATTGTCCTTGTCACCCCAAACACCCCAAGGACCCAGGGCTGTCCTTGTCACCCTGAGCACCCCAAATCCCCAAAGACCCTGTCACCCCCAGCTGTCCTTGTCACCCCAAAGCCCCCAGGGATCCTGAGATCCCCAGCTGTCCTGGTCACCCTGAGCACCCCAAACTCGCCAAGGACACTGGGCTGTCCTTGTCACCCTGAGCACCCCAAGGACCCTGGTATGCCCAGCTGTCCTTGTCACCTCAAATCCTCCAGGGACCCTGGGCTGTCCTTGTTCCCCCAGGCCCCACAAGGACCCTGGGACCTCCAGCTGTCCTTGTCACCCTGAGCACCTCAAACTGGCCAAGGACCCTGGGCTGTCCTTGTCACCCCAAACCCCCCCAAGGACCCTGGGCTGGTCCTTGTCACCCTGAGCACCCCAAACACCCCAAGGACGCTGAGCTGTCCTTGTCACCCTGGGCCCCCAAACCCCGCGGCCACCCCGCGCTGACCTCTCGGAGAGCCTCGGCGTAGGAGCTCATGTCGGTCAGGATGACCAGCACGTGCTTCTCGCACTGGTATGCCAGGAACTCGGCCGTGGTCAGCGCCAGCCGCGGAGTGATGATCCTCTCGATCCTGTGGGACACCCCCAATTAGCGCAATTAGGTTAATTAGCCCCCGCAGGGCAGGTTTGGGGTGCCAGGGAAGGGAGGGAGAGAGGGAAGGGGGAGGAAGGAAGGAAGGAGAAGGAGAAGGAGAAGGAGAAGGAGAAGGAGAAGGAGAAGGAGAAGGAGAAGGAGAAGGAGAAGGAGAAGGAGAAGGAGAAGGAAAATGGAGAAGGAAATAAGGAGAGAGAAGAAAGAAGGAGGAAAAGGAGGAAGAAAGGAAAGGAAAATGGAAGAAAATTCAGAGAAAAGAAAGAGAAAGAAAGAAAAAGGAAAAAGGAGGAGGAGGAGGAAGGGAAAGAAAGAAGAAGGGAAAGAAGGAGAAGGAGAATGTGGGAGAAGGAGAAAGGAAAAGAAGAAGGAAGGAAAAGAATAAGAAAGGAAGGAGGAGGAGAGAGAAGGAAAAGAGGGAAAAGGAGAAAGAAGAAGGAGAAAGGAAAAGAAAAAGGAAGGAGAAAATAAGAGAGGAGGGAGAAGGAGGAGAGGAAGGGAGAAGGAGAAGGGAAAAGGAGAAGGAAAAAGAGAGATGGAAGAGGAGAAGGGAAAAGAGAGAGGGAAGAGGAGGAGGAGGAGGAAGAAAAAGGAGGAGAAAGAAGGAGAAAAAAGAGGAGGAGGAGGGAGAAGGAAGAATGAGGAGACAAAAGGAGAAAGGAGGAGGAGGGAGAAGGAGAGGAAGAGGAGGAGGAGGCAGGGCTGTGCCTCACGTGGGGTCGTTGGCCAGGTTGAGGAAGAGGCACACGTTCTCCATGGAGCCGTTCTGCTCAAAGTCCGACTTGAAGAACCGCGCGGTCTCCATGTTCACCTGCGGCGGGCAGGACATGCGGTCAGCGGGTGGGGACATGGGGACACGGGGACACGAGGACAGGGCGCTTCTGGGGTCACCTGGCATGACATGACTCACCCCCATGGCCGCAAAGACGATGGCGAAGTTGTCCTCGTGGAAATCCACCACATCCTTGGATTTCTTCACCAGCCCGGCCTGGCGGCAGATCTGCGCCGCAATCTGAGGGAGGGGACAGGGACAGGGGTGGCAGCAGGGACAGGGACAGGGGTGGCAGCAGGGACACCCTGGAGTGGCCGTGGCCCCTGTGGGACCGGGACATGGCCCCATGGGCCAGGGACCAGCAGGGTGTCCCCCTCTTGCTGTGTCCTGCCTTGCCTGTGGTCACTCCTGTCTGGTCAGGGATGGTTCCCATCATATCCTGCCCTACGGATCACGTCCCATCCCATGCCATGGATCCCATGCCATGGATCCCATCGCCATCCCATGCCCTTCCCATCCCATCCCATCCCATCCAACTGATCCCATCCCAATCCCATCCCATGCCATGGATCCCATCCCACCCCATGCCATGGTTCCCATCCCATCCCATCCCATCCCATCCCATCCCATCCCATGCCATGGATCCCATCCCATGGATCCCATCCCATCCCATCCCATCCCATCCCATCCCATCCCATCCCATCCCATCCAACTGATCCCATCCCAATCGCATCCCATGCCATGGATCCCATCCCATCCCAATCCTCTCCCATCCCATCCCATCAATCCCATCCCACCTCATTCCATGAATCCCATCCCATCCCAATCCTCTCCTATCCCATGGATCCCATCCCATGCCATGCCATCCCAATCCCATGCAAAGGATCCCACCCCATGGATCCCATGCCATGCCATGCCATCCCATTCCACCCCATGGATCCCATCCCACCCTGTCCCATCTCATCCCGTCCCATCCTGTCCCATCCCATTCCTTCCCCCTCTGGAATTCCCAGCCCCTCCTGCTCCATCCCACACTCATGGGGACATGAGAAGGGTCTGGAGCCCCCCAATCCCTAGATTTAGGGACCCCAAACCAGCCCTGATCCTCCCACACAGCGCACAGGCATTGCCGTGCCAACAGGGAAACTGAGGCACGAACTGACAGCAGCTTCCCAACCACAGGAGCGGGGATCCGACCTTCCCAACCCCTCCATGCTCCTCCTCCCACAATCCCACCTCGTTGTGGGGCAGCCCAGCGGCGGAGAAGATGGGAATTTTCTGTCCGCGGGCGATGCTGTTCATGACGTCGATGGGAGAGATCCCGGTCTGGATCATCTCCTCAGGATAGATCCGCCCGTGGGGGTTGATGGGCTGGCCTGGAGCGGGAAATAGAGGAATCATGGAATGGTGGGGTTGGAGGGGGCCTTGAACCCCTTAGGTCCCACCCAGGGACAATTCCCATTATGCCGGGGTGCTCCAAGCGCTGTCCAGCCTGGCCTGGGACACTGCCAGGGATAGGAGGGAGGATGGCCCTGGTTGGTGGCAAAAATTGGGAAGGAAGTTCTGGAGATGAGCAGGGAGCAGCTCTGGGTGGGGGGGACAGGAACCATCCCAGTGCCTGGACAACCTCCTGGAGCACCCCGGTGGGGATGGATGGATGGATGGATGGATGGATGGATGGATGGATGGATGGATGGATGGATGGATGATGGATGGATGATGGATGGATGGATGGATGGATGATGGATGGATGATGGATGGATGGATGATGGATGGATGGATGGATGGATGGATGATGGATGGATATGGATGGATGGATGGATGGATGATGGATGGATGGATGGATGGATGGATGGATGGATGATGGAGGGATGGATGGATGATGGATGGATGATGGATGGATGGATGGATGGATGGATGGATGGATGGATGGATGGATGGATGGATGGATGGAGGGATGGATGGAGGGATGGATGGATGCAGGGATGTGGTGGCACCACAGGGCATGGTGACACCCCAATTCCAGCCCATCCCAAGCCATCCCCATGCTGCCGGCGTACCGTTGATGTGAGGAAGCCCATCAGGGGACGCTGCGATGGGTTTGGGGAGGGTTGAACACCCGGCCTGTGGGGACACAGGGACTGTCCCTGCCTGAGGCCACCAGCTGGGGGTGGCACCTGCTGGTCCCATGGACTGGGACACGGTCCCCATCCCGATCCCGGGACATGTCTCCCACCCCCAGAGGGGACACAGGGACCGGGGGTGGGGCAGGAAGTGTCACCTGCAGGTTCGGTGACACTGCAGCTCCTGTGGCGGGAAGGTGCCAGCACATGGGGACAAGACCCCCAGGTCCCCTCCATGTCCCCAGCCACCCCCATAACCCTGTCCCCGTGTCCCCATGCCCATGGCCACCCCTGTCACCTCCCCCTTGGGTCCTGGGTTCCCAGGCAGGGTGGTGACACTGAGACCCCCCATAAAGGCGCAGGGGACAGGACCTTGTCCCCATCATCCTTTCCATGTCTCGATGCCCCCAGTCACCTCCATCACCCTGTCCCCATGTCCCTGTGTCCCCATCACCCAGTCCCTGTGTCCCCATGTCCCCACCACCTCCACCACCCTGTCCCCTTGTCCGCGTGTCCCCATCACCCTGTCCCCATGTCCCAATGTCCCCATCACCCAGTCCCCGTGTCCCCATATCCCCATCACCCCCCACCACCCTGTCCCCTTGTCCCCATGTCACCATCACCCCCACCACCCTGTCCTTGTGTCCCCATGTCCCCATCACCCCCATCACCCTGTCCCTATGTCCCCATTGTCCCCCATCACCCTATCCCTGTGTCCCCATGTCCCCATGACCCATATCACCCTGTCTCTGTGTCCCCACATCCCCATCATCCTGTCCCTCCCCATGTCCCCATCACCCCATCACGCTATCCCTGTGTCCCCATGTCCCCCACCACCCTGTCCCTGTGTCCCCATCACCCCCATTACCCCATCCCTGTGTCCCCATGTCCCCATCACCCTGTCCCTATGTCCCCATGTCCCCATCACCCCCATCACTCTGTCCCCGTGTCCCTGTGTCCCCATCACACTGTCACTGTGTCCCCACATCCCCATCACCCTGTCTCTGTGTCCCCATGTCACCATTACCCCCATCACTCTGTCCCCATCACACTGTCACTGTGTCCCCACATCCCCATCACCCTGTCTCTGTGTCCCCATGTCACCATTACCCCCATCACTCTGTCCCCATCACCCTGTCCCTGTGTCCCCATGTCCCCATCACCCCCATCACTCTGTCCCCGTGTCCCTGTGTCCCCATCACACTGTCACTGTGTCCCCACATCCCCATCACCCTGTCTCTGTGTCCCCATGTCACCATTACCCCCATCACTCTGTCCCCATCACACTGTCACTGTGTCCCCACATCCCCATCACGCTATCCCTGTGTCCCCATGTCACCCACCATCCTGTCTCTGCGTCCCCATCACCCCCATTACCCCATCCCTGTGTCCCCATGTCCCCATGTCCCCATCACCCCCACCACCCTGTCCCTGCGTCCCCATGTCACCATCACCCCCACCACCCTGTCCCTGCGTCCCCATGTCACCATCACCCCCATCACTCTGTCCCCATGTCCCTATAATCCTGTCCCCATGTCCCCATCACCCTGTCCCTGCGTCCCCATGTCCCCATCACCCCCATCACTCTGTCCTTGAGTTCCCATGTCTCTGTGTCCCCATCACTCTGTCCCCGTGTCCCCACGTCCCCAGTCTCTCCCCTCTCTCAGTCCCCAGCTCAGTGGGGTGACACCAACCCCCCAACGGTCCCCAGGGAGGGGACGAGGCCTCGCCGCTCCCTCTCAACCTCATCGACCGTTTCGGAGCCGCGGCGGCATCGATCGCGACAAAGCCACGGTTCCCTGACCTCGCCTCGGTGGCTGCCGCCCCCTGCCCGCCCCCCCCTGTCCCCCACGGGACGCGGTGGCCGTGCGGGGACACGGCAGCGGTGTCACAGCGCATCAGCGTGATGGCAGCGCCGAGCGCCGAGCACGAAAGGTCAGCGGCCACGGCAGCGGCGACTCCCGGGGGACACCGAGAGCGCCAGGGGGGGGGCGACACCGGGGGGGCGACACGGGGGAGGTGACACCGCCCCCCTGCCCTTTGCGGGAGCGCGACGGGATGGCGGCGGACACGCGGCCCCCGTGGGTGAGGGGACAGCGCAGGGACAGGGCCACCCCCCGGCCCGACCCCGAGTGACCCCCGGGGGGGTTTGGGGGGCTCGGGGGACATGAGGGGACGGGGGGGGCTCAGAGCTGGATCCCAGAGAGGTTGGGGGGGGAAGGGACCCTAAATCGCATCGATGTCACCCTCCTGCCATGGGGACACCTTCCACTGTGCCAGGTGGATTTGGGTGCTGGCCGGCCCGGGCTGGGACACTGCCAGGGATGGGGTGACACCGCCAGGGACGAGGTGACACTGCCAGGGATGGGGTGACACTGCCAGGGATGGGGTGACACCGCCAGGGATGAGGTGACACTTGCAGGGATGAGGTGACACCACCAGGGATGAGGTGACACCGCCAGGGACGAGGTGACACTGACAGGGATGGGGTGACACCGCCAGGGACGGGGTGACACCGCCAGGAATGCGGTGACACCACCAGGGATGAGGTGACACCGCCAGTGATGGGGTGACACCGCTAGGGACGAGATGACACTGACAGGGACGAGGTGACACCGCCAGGGATAGGGTGACACCGCCAGGGACGAGATGACACTGACAGGGACGAGGTGACATCGCCAGGGATAGGGTGACACCGCCAGGGACGCTGTGACGCTTTCAGGGACGAGGTGACACCGCCAGGGATAGGGTGACACCACCAGGGATGAGGTGACACCGCCAGGAACAGGGTGACACCGCCAGGAACAGGGTGACACCGCCAGGGATGAGGTGACACCGCCAGGGACGAGGTGACACTGACAGGGACGGGGTGACACCGCCAGGGACGAGGTGACACCTTCAGGGACGAGGTGACACCGCCAGGGACGAGGTGACACCACCAGGGATGAGGTGACACCGCCAGGAACGGGGTGACACCGCCAGGGACGAGGTGACACTGACAGGGATGGGGTGACACCGCCAGGGACGAGGTGACACCGCCAGGAACGGGGTGACACCGCCAGGGACGAGGTGACACTGACAGGGATGGGGTGACACCGTCAGGGACGAGGTGACACCACCAGGGACGAGGTGACACTTTCAGGAGCCCGGTGCCACCTCACCGGGACTCCTTTCCCCGCCCACCCCGCGCGTTTCCCGGGATCACCGCGCACGGAGGACGCGGGGCCGTGTGCCGCCCTGTCCCAGGTGGCTGTCACAGCTCGGAGGTGACCCAGGGACGTTCTCAGCCGCAGAGCTGAACCCCGAACCCCCGAAGCCCCCCAAATTTCGGTGCCAGCTCACCCAGCATGTCCTCGGACACCGGCGTGCGCAGGATGTCCCCCGTGAACTCGCACGTTGTCGCCTTGGCATCGATGCCCGATGTGCCCTCAAACACCTGCGGGGTGCCCGGCGAGGGCAATTAACCAGGATTAATTAAGGCTTCGCGGGACGTGACGTGACCCACGCTCACCCCAACCCCCCCCCCCGGGAGGGGACATAAAAGAGGGGACAAAGTTTGGGGTTAAAAACCCTTCTTGAGGGGCTTTGGGGGGGATATTTTTTGGGGGTGGACACGTGAATGCCGCCTTTTGATCCGGATCATATTTGACATAATTTGCGTTAATTAACCCCCGGCTCGCCGCTTTAATTAGAGCCGGGTGGCCCCTGGGAGCAGGGGGAGCTGGGGACGGTGGTAGGTGACACTCGGAGCCCCCCAGGTGGCTGCGGGTCACCCCCAACAACGCCGAGGCTGCGAAAATCCCCTTTTCTCAGTTTTTTTTCCTTCCTTTTATCCCTTTTCCTCCCTTTTTGTCCCCCCTGCCCGAGCCTGACTCCCTGATAGGATTAAAAGGGCGGCGCCGAGGCGCAGGTGGCACCAGAGCAGCGACTTTGGGGCCCCCGCGGGGCCACCTGGGGGGGGATCCGGGCTAATTAGGGGGGGCTTGACCCCAAACAGCCCCGGGGCTCGCGGCTTTGGGGACACCCCGGTGGCTGCTTGTGTCCCAGGGTTGGTGGCTTTGGGGACACCCCGGTGGCCGCTGGTGTCCCAGGGCTGGTGGCTTTGGGGACACCCTGGCAGCCCCTGCTGTCCCAGGGCTCGCGGCTTTGGGGACACCCCGGTGGTCACTGCAGTCCCAGGGCTGGTGGCTTTGGGGACACCCCAGCAAGGACTGGTGGCTTTGGGGACACCCCAGTGGCTGCTGGTGTCCCAGGGCTGGTGGCTCTGGGGACACCCCGGCAAGGACTGGTGGCTTTGGGGACACCCCGGTGGTCACTGCAGTCCCAGGGCTGGTGGCTTTGGGGACACCCCGGCCAGGGTTGGTGGCTTTGGGGACACCCCAGCCAGGGCTGGTGGCTTTGGGGACATCCCACCCAGGGCTGGTGGCTTTGGGGACATCCCAGCGGCCCCTGCTGTCCCAGGGCTGGTGGCTTTGGGGACAATGGCCTGGCTGTCCCAGGGTTGGTGGCTTTGGGGGGTGATGGCAGCGCCATCCTGCGATGGAGGGGGGGTCAGTGTGGGGTTGTGGGGTGAGGGGAGGGGGACACCCCCTGTCCCAGGACACCCCTGGCCATCCCAGGACATCCCTGACCGTCCCAGGACACTGTCCCCTGCCCCAGGACACCCCTGGCCATCCCAGGACATCCCTGACCGTCCCAGGACACTGTCCCCTGTCCCAGGACATTTGTCCCAGGACACTGTCCCTCACAGGACCCCACTATCTGTCCAAGGACACTGTCACCTGTCCCACAACACTGCCCATCCCAGGACACTCCTGGCCATCCCAGGACACTGTCACCTGTCCCAGAACCCATCCCAGGACACCCCTGGCCATCCCAGGACACTGTCACCTGTCGCAGGACATTGCCCATCCCAGGACACCCCTGGCCATCCCAGGACACCAGTCACGCCTCTAGAGAGCACAGGGACACGAGCCCGACAGCCACCACTGGAGGGGGACAGAGCCACGGGACAGAGCCCCGGGACAGGGACAGAATCCGGGACAGGGACCCGGACAGACCCTGGGACAGGGACAGAGACCCGGGACAGAGCTCCGGGACAGGGACCCGGACAGACCCGGGACAGGGACCCGGGACAGGGACCCGGGACAGAGCCTGGGGCAGGCACAGAACTCCGGGACAGGGACCCGGGACAGGGACCCGGGACAGAGCCTGGGGCAGGGACAGAACTCCGGGACAAGGACCCGGGACAGGGACCCGGGACAGGGACAGAGCTCCAGGACAGGGACCCGGGACAGGGACAGGGCCCGGGACAGGGATCCAGGACAGAGCTTGGGGCAGGGACCCGTGACAGGGACAGAACTCCAGGACAGGGACCCAGGACAGAGCCTGGGACAGGGACAGAACCCCGGGACAGAGCTCCGGGACAGGGACCTGGGACAGGGACAGAGCCCGGGGACAGAGACAGAGCCCCGGGTCGCGCAGACCCGGCGTGTCGCCGTGTGGCGGTGTCGCCGTGTCCCCGCGGTGTCGCCGTGTCCCCGCGCTCACCTGCACGATGGCCTTGGCGCCCATCACCTCCAGCACCTGCCCGCTGCGGGTGGTGCCGTTGGGCAGGGTGAAGTTCACGATCTCGGCGTACTGGGCGAACTGTGGGGACAGCGACACGGGCAAACGGGGTGGCGGCGTCCCCTCTGTCCCCTCAGCCCGCCCCTGTCACCCCAGCCCCGCCTGCTCTGCTGGTGCTGCCTCATTTTCCCTCCTTTGGTCCCGAAGCCACCAAACCCTGAGGCGGGGACACACCGGGTGGCAAAGGGGTGGCGCTGCCTGTCCCTGTCACTGTCCCATCCTGGAGCTGCCCCTGGGCTGTGGCACCGCTCCGTGCCTCAGTTTCCCCGATGTCGGGGGGATTTTCCCGTCCCGAGGAGGTGACACCGAACGCTGTCACAGCCAGAGCCACCAGGGTGCCACCACCTCCAGGGCAGAGGTGTCCCCATGAGGCACGAGTGGCACTCATGGGGACACCGCGGGGCACACGGAGGGGACACGTCCTGCTCTGGGGACAATGGCCGATGTCGCGCAGGGCTCTCCTGCTCCTCCTCCTTTGATTGAGCTGATTAATTAATAAATGACAGGGCCGTGGAAATGCGACACCGGGTGACAAAACCCTCTGGGTGTCACCCGGGTGGCCCCAGCCCAGCCAGGAAAGCGGGACAAGGGACAAGGAGGGTGACAGCGAGGGGACACGGGGGTTGTGGAGTGGCCCCGCTCAGAGCAGGGTCCCTGTGGGAGAAGGGGCTTGGGCAGGGGACAGGGGACAGAGCTAGGAAAGGGGACAGGGGACAAGGGACAGGGGACAAGGACAGAGCTGGGAAAGGGGACAGGGAATGGGGGACAGAGGACAAGGACAGAGCTGGGAAAGGGGACAGGGACAAGGGACAGAGCTGGGAAAGGGGACAAGGGACAGAGCTGGGAAAGGGGACAAGGGACAGAGCTGGGAAAGGGGACAGAGGACAAGGACAGAGCTGGGCAGGGGACAGGGGATGGGGACAGGGGACAAGGGACAGAGCTGGGAAAGGGGACAGGGGACAAGGGACAGGGGACAGGGGACAGAGCTGGGCAGGGGACAGGGGATGGGGACAGGTGACAAGGACAGAGCTGGGAAAGGGACAGGGATGGGGGACAGGGGACAAGGACAGGGCTGGGAAAGGGATGGGGACAAGGGACAAGGACAGAGCTGGGAAACGGGACAGGGGACAAGGGACAGAGCTGGGAAAGGGGACAGGGGACAGGGGACAAGGGACAGAGCTGGGAAAGGGGACAGGGGATGGGGGACAGGTGACAAGGAAAGAGCTGGGAAAGGGGATGGGGACAAGGGACAGAGCTGGGAAAGGGAACAGGGGACAAGGGACAGGGGACAAGGACAGAGCGGGACAGGGGACAGAACTCAGGCAGGTGCACAGGACGCAGGGACAGGAGCCAGAGCTTGGTCAGGGACACAGGGGACAGGACACAAGGACACAGGGACAGGGCACAGGGACACAGGGGACAGGACACAGGGGACAGGACACAAGGACACACGTGGGCTGAGCTCGGGCAGGGACAAAGGACATGGGGGACAGGGTGCCCGGACCGAGCACACACCTGTCCCACGGAATGTCCCCCGTGTCCCCAGTGTCCCCCGTGTGGGCGCACACGCCACTTGTGCGGGGACACGGGGACACCGGGACATGGGGACACCGGGACATGGGGTCACCGGGACACTGGGACATGGGGACACGGGACACGGGACATGGGGACACGGGGACATGGGGACACCGGGGCATGGGGACACGGGGGCACCGGGACATGGGGACACGGGGACATGGGGACACGGGGACATGGGAACATGGGGACACCGGGACATGGGGACATGGGGTCACCGGGACACGGGGACATGGGGACACGGGGACACCGGAACATGGGGACATGGGGACACGGGACATGGGGACACGTGGACATGGGGACACGGGGACATGGGGACACGGGGACACGGGGACACCGGGACACGCCACCCGCGCGTGCAGGCGGGGACAGGGCTCTGCTGCCGAGCGCGTCCAGAGGAGGGAGCTCGGACCCCGGAGAGGAGGGGACAGCCCAGGGGACAGCCCAGGGGACAGCCCAGGGCACAAGGGACAGGAGGGATGGCACAGGGAAAGGGGACAGCCCAGGGGACAAGAGATGGAGAAGAAGGGACAGGGGACAGCCCAGGGGGCAGGAGGGAGAGGACAGAGGACAGGTGACAGGTGACAGGGGACACACTCCCCCCATTGCACTCTCAGCACGGGGGTCCCCGCGCAGCCCCAGGTGCCACCGCCAAGCTGTCCCCATGTCACCCCAGGGCCCTACCTTGACGTTGTCCAGCACCACCAGGGGCCCGTTGACACCGCACACTGTCCTGTAGGCTGCGGGAGGGGACACCGTCAGTCCCCAGAGCCACGGGGCCACCCGGGCGGTGCCACCCCCGCGTCCTGTCCCTTCCTGTGTCCCTTTCCCTGCGCCGGTGACACCCCGAGTGACCAGTGGCGGCCCGACTGTGTCACCGACTGCAGGAAATGTCACTCGGTGGTGACACGGCACTCGGCGGCTGTGTCACCTTCTGGAAGTGTCCCCAAGTGCCCGGCGGGGATGTCACCGCTGGGAATGCCACCAGGGCCAGCAGGGAAGTGTCCCCTTGTCCCCTCCCAGTCACGCCTTGCCCGAGGATCGTGCCTGGCCCGGTGGGATGCGGGGACACTTCCCAAAGTCCCCGCTGTGCTGGGGGGACGCTGGGGACAGCCCGGGGGTGACATTGGGGTGGGGAAAGGAGGGTGTGACCCCGCGGGGACAGCCCTGGGACAGGCGGTGACAAACGGGGAGAGAGGACAAGGGTGACAAACGGGGGTGCAGCTGGGTAGGAACACGGGGAGAGGCAACAGATCCAGGGAATTTTGGGATTGGGATCCTGGGAGTTCCAGGATTGGGATGGGATCCTGGAAATTCTGGGATTGGGATCCTGGGAGTTCCAGGTTTGGGATGGGATCCCGGGATTGGGGTGGGATCCCGGGAATTCCAGGGATTGGGATGGGATCCCGGGATTGGGATGGGATCCCGGGATTGGGATGGGATCCTGGAAATTCTGGGATTGGGATGGGATCCAGGGAATTCCAGTATTGGGATCAGATCCTGGGAATTCTGGGATTGGGATTCTGGGAGTTCCGCGTTTGGGATGGGATCCCGGGATTGGGGTGGGATCCAGGGAATTCCAGGATTAGGATTGGATCCTGGGAATTCTGGGATTGGGACTGGGTCCCCGGGAATGCCAGGGATTGGGTCCTGGGAATAATGGGATTGGGATGGGATCCTGGGAATTCTGGGATTGGGATGAGATCCAGGGAATTCCAGGGATTGGGATGGGAAGCCGGGAATAATGGCATTGGGATGGGATCCCGGGATTAGGATGGGATCCTGGGAATTCTGGGATTGGGACTGGATCCCCGGGAATGCCAGGGATTGGGTCCTGGGAATAATGGGATTGGGATGGGATCCTGGGAATTCTGGGATTGGGATGAGATCCAGGGAATTCCAGGATTGGGATGAGATCCCGAGAATTCTAGCGTTGGGATGGGATCCCGGGAATGCCAGGGATGGGGTCCTGGGAATAATGGGATCGGGTGGGATCCTGGGAACGGTGGGTTCAGGATCAATTCCCAGGAGTGCCGGGGTTCATCAATTCCCGGGAACACCGGGGTTTGGGATCAATGCCCGGGAATGCCGGGGTTTGGGATCAATTCGCGGGAATGCCGGGGTTTGGGATCAATGCCCGGGAGTGCCGGGTTTGGGATCAATTCCCGGGAACGCCGGGACTGGGATCGGCTCCTGGGAACACCGGGTTTAGGATCAATTTTCGGGAACACCGGGGTTTGGGATCGGCTCCTGGGAACACCGGGGTTTGGGATCGAAATTTTATCCCGGGATTTTTGGTTTATTGGCTCCTGGGAACACCGGGGTTTGGGATCGGCTCCTGGGAGTGCCGGGTTTTGGGATCGGCCCCCGGCGGGCGCAGGTGCAGGTGCGGGGCAGCTGATCCGGCTCTGAGCCGCGCCTTGATCACGCCGGGAAGTGTCACAGCCCCGAGCGCTGCCCCGGCCCCGCTGACCCCGCCGGGCCCTTTCATGCCCTGCCCCCTCTGCCACGCCGCGCTCCGGCATTCCCACCTGATCCTAATCGGATCGGAGAGGCCGGGCCAGCTGCAGGGCGCCCCGCGGGGATGGGGGTCCCTGATGTCCCCGCGCTGACGGTGGCACTGTCCCCCAGCTGGCAGTTCATTCCTGGGCATGGGTCCCGTTTCTCCCCTGGACACCCCACGGGGCACTGTGGGGTCACCCTGGTGGCACAACGGGACCCTCGGTGTCCCCTCCCCTCAGCCAGGGCAGTGCCAGTGATCCCGAATATCCCAGCAATGGGATCATGGAATTCCGGGCTGGTTTGGGTTGGGAATTCCTTAAAGCCCAGGAATTCCATCCCTGGCACCTTCCACTGTCTCAGGTGGATCCAACCCCAATGTCCAACCTAGCCTTGGGCACTGCCAGGGATCCAGGGGCAGCCCCAGCAAATCTGGGAATTCCAGCCCAGCCAGGAATTCCTTGCCAAGATGCCAGCCCAATCTCCCCTTTCCCAGTGGGAGCCATTCCCTGGCTCCTGTCCCTGCAGGCCTTGTCCCCAGTCCCTCTCCAGCTCTCCTGCAGCCCCTCCAGGCACTCTGAGGATTCCCTGGATTTTTCCCTTCTCCAGGGGAACATTCCCAGTTTTCCCAGCCTGGCTCCAGAGGGGCTCCAGCCCTGGGAATAGCTCTGGAATCTGCTCTGGATTTGCTGCAGCAGCTCCACACCCTCCTGAATTTGGGATCTGCAAGCTGGAGCAGCTCTGCAGGTGGGCTCTCACCTGAGCAGAGCACAGGGATGGAATTCCCACCTCTCCCAACCACATTCTCCCAGGCCTGCCCCCAGTCCTTTCCCCTCCGGCCTGGATTTGTGCCCCATCCCGGCTCCTCCTGCCCTTGGCCTTGCTGAGCCCCACGAGGTTCTCCCAGCCCCGCTCCAGGAGCTAATTAGCTAATTAGCCTTCTCTGCCCTTCCCCAATTAGGGCCGGCTCCTGCTGCTCGCCCATTCAGCCTCCGGAGGGGCCGGCACACCGGGAGCCCCCTCCCCCCCCTTTGTCCCTTTATTCCCAAAGTGACCATCCGGCCTTTTATTCCCATTCCCGCTTCCCTTCCCCCGGCTGGAGTTTCTGGGGTTTTTAATTTTCAGCAGCCCCAAAGTCACCCCCGTGGGACAGGGACGTTTGGAGTGTCACTTGTCCCACCACGGGGGTGACCAGCGCGGTCCCAGTGGCTGCCACCCCCTTGGGGACACTCCTGGCTGCCCTCCGGCCCCACCGGGATGGCTCTTCCCACCGGGAATGTGGGAGCCTCTGGCAGGGCTGGTGTCACTGGGGGTGACATTGGATCATTGGCTGAGCTCTTGGATGATATGGAAATCCATCCTTAATCCACCCATCCGTCCATCCATCCATCCATCATCCATCCATCCATCCATCCATCATCCATCCATCCATCCATCCATCCATCCATCCATCCATCCATCCATCCATCCATCCATCCATCATCCATCCATCCATCATCCATCCATCCATCCATCCATCCATCCATCCATCCATCCATCCATCCATCCATCCATCCATCCATCCATCCATCCATCCATCCATCCATCCATCCATCCATCCATCCATCCATCCATCCATCCATCCATCCATCCATCCATCCATCCATCCATCCATCCATCCATCCATCCATCCATCCATCCATCCATCCATCCATCCATCCATCCATCCATCCATCCATCCATCCATCCATCCATCCATCCATCCATCCATCCATCCATCATCCATCCATCATCCATCCATCCATCCATCATCCATCATCCATCCATCCATCCATCCATCCATCCATCCATCCATCCATCCATCCATCCATCCATCATCCATCCATCCATCCATCATCCATCCATCATCCATCCATCCATCCATCCATCATCCATCCATCCTCCATCCATCCATCCATCCATCCATCATCCATCCATCATCCATCCATTCATCCATCCATCATCCATCCATCCATCATCCATCCATCCATCCATCCATCCATCCATCCATCCATCCATCCATCCATCCATCCATCCATCCATCCATCCATCCATCCATCATCCATCCATCCATCCATCCATGCATGGGCAGGGACCTCTGGACATCCGGGAATCCTGGAATGGTTTGTGTTGGCAGGGGCCTCAAATCCCACCCGATTCCATCCAGGGACCCCTCCCACCACCCCAGGTGCTCCAAGCCCGGTGTCCAGCCTGGCCTTGGACATTCCAGGGATCATTCCAGCTCCTCATCCCTGCCTGGCTCTGGGATGTCCTGTAGGGACAGAGCGGGAAATCACAACAGCAACGCCAGGGGACAGCCTGGAAAGGAATTGGGGTGGGGAGAGAGGAGGAGGAGGAGGAGAAAAAGGAAAAGAGGGAAACAAAGAAGAAAGAATGAGGAGGAAGAGGAAAAAAAGGAAAAGAAGAAGAAAGAATGAGGAGGAAGAGGAGAAAAAGGAAAAAAGATGAGGGAGGAGGAAGAGGTGGGAAGAGGTGAACAAGGGTGAGAAATAGAAGGAGAAGAAGAGGAAGAGGAAAGAGGAGGAGGGGGAGGTGGAGATGAAGGAGGAGAAGAATAAAAAGAAGAGGAAGAAGAAGAGGAGGAGGAAGAAAAGGAGGAGGAAGAAGAGGAAGAAGGGGAAGATGAAGAAGAGGAGGAAGAAGAGGAAGAGGAGGAGAAGGAGAAGGACATGAAAGAGGAGAAGAAGAAGTGGAGGAAGAGGAGAAAAAGGAAGAAGGCGAGGGAGGAGGAAGAGGTGGAGAGGTGAAGAAGGATGAGAAAGAGAAGAAGAAGAAGAAGGAGAAGAAGAAAGAGGAGGAGGAAGAAAAGGATGAGGAGGAGAAGAAGAAGAGGAGGAGGACGAGGAGGAGGAGAAGGAAAAGAGGAGGAGGAAGAGGAGGAGGAGAAGAAGAAGAGGAGGAAGAGGAAGAAGAGGACGAGGAGAATAACAAGAGGAGAAGGAAAGAAGGAGGAGAATAACCAGAAGAGGAGAAGGAAGAGAAGGAGGAGAAGAACAAGGAGAAGAGGAGGAAGAAGAGGAGGCGGAGGAGGACGAGCAGAAGAAGAGAAGGAGAAGAAGAACAAGACGAGGAGGAAGAGGAGGAGGAGGAGGAGGGCCGAGAAGCGCAGGGCGAGCACCGGAAAGCCCCAGCAGCGATAATGAAGCCGCAGCCGCGGGCTGGGTGGGCTGCGGCCGCCGGCCGGGGGCACGGCCGGGGGCGGGGGGCGGTGGGGGGCGAGGGGGCCGAGGGGGCAGCAAAGCCTTTCAACGTGGCCTTTCCACACCCCCAGCCCCAAATTCACAGCTGCTGTCACATGCGATCTCCGTCAGCGCTGACACTCACGCACTGCTGCCCGCGCGGGGGGGACCGCGGCCCCCGGTGACAAAGGGGACCCGACCCGGCTCCACCCGCCGCTAATTGCTCCCGCTCGCCCGCCCTGCCCTCCGCAGCCCCCGCGGCCCCTCCCGGCCCCTCCCGGCACGCAGGGCTCGGCTGCAAAGTGCGCCGGGGGCTCGCTGCCACCTCCGAGAGGGGCTTGGGGTCGGGGAAGGGAGCTGGAGGGTCGATCTGTTCTGCCAGCTCAGGTGGATCCGGGTCCATCCAGCCTGGCCTTGGGTGCTTCCAGAGATCCAGAGGCAGCCGCAGCAAATCTGGGAATTCCAGCCCAGCCCCTCCTCATCCCTCCCAGGGAGGAATTCCTTCCCAAAATCCCACCCAAATCTCCCCTTTTCCCGTGGGAAGCCATTCCCCTTTTTTGCCACCTCATCCTCTGGGCTGGATGTGGGGAGAGTGATGCTCAACCCCCGCTCCAACTTCCCGAGCTGGGAAGGGATGGGGACACCTGGAGCAGGAGGGATAAACAGCTCCCAAATCCCCCAAATCCGCATTCCCAGAGCAAAGCTGTGGGTGCAGGGCTGCCCCAGCAGCTCCAGAGCTGGTCCGGAGCCACCCTGGGGCACAGGGAGGGTCCCCGGTGTCCCCCGGGGCACAGAGGGGGGACCCCACCCCTGGCACCCCTGGCAGGGCAGGGAGGGGCAGAAGGTTCTGGATGGGGCTGGGTGCATCCCCATCCCTGGAGTGTCCAAGGGACAGGGACAGGGCTTGGAGCAGCCTGGGACAGCGGGAGGTGTCCCTGAGGGTGGCACTGGCTGCGATTCAAACTCCCTCCCAACCCGAAATCCAGGATTTTACGACCCCACGAATGCCCAATTTCCAGAACCCACCCCACAAACGCACCCCATACCTTTTTTCCTCCTCCAACTCCTCCTCCCAATCCCCTCTCGCTCCCCCGAGCCCACCCTGGCACTTTTGCGACAATCCCCAAGTGACCGCTTCCCCTCCCATCAACGCCGGCTGGCCCCGGTCGCCTCCTGGACCTGCCCATTGTGCCGTGTGTCACTTTGTGCCGCGCTGTCAACCCCGCGGGGCTGGCCCGGGGCTGGCAGGGGCCGTGAAAAGCCCGGCGGGGGGTCGCACTCTATGCCACTAATTAGGGCCCCGGCAGCCGCGGGTTCCCAGACACACCTGCACAGTCATGTGGGGGCAGCCCCAGAAAAGGCGGCCCCAGCCAAGCGTGAAGCCAGCGAGAGAGAGAGAAAAAAAAAAAAAAAGGAGAAAAAAGAAAAAAAGAGAGTGAAAAAAAAAAAAGAGGAAATTCAATCGTTGCTCGCTGTGGGTTTTGCTGGTGGAAAAAAAAACAAGCAGGGAGGGAGGAGAGGGGAGGGGAGGGATCCTAAAGGATGTGGGATCAAGGGTGGGGGTTGTTGTGGGGCAGTGGGGTCACAGCCCCCCAGGGAAGGGTGGCCAAGGGTTGGGAGTGTCCCTGGATGCTCCTCTGCTGCTGCCCGTGTCCCAGACGGCACCAGGAATGGATCCCAAAGGGACCAGGCCGTGCCTGGAGCAGGAGAGGTGTCAGGGATGGTGGGGACAGCTGGGATGTGGAAGTGTCCCACCAAAATCACTGCTGGGCTGGGGCTGCGTGGCACAAATTGAGTGTCCATCTGTCTGTCCATCCATCCATCCATGGATCCATCCATCCATGATCCATCCATGATCCATCCATCCATCCATCCATCCATCCATCCATCCATCATCCATCCATCCTTCCATGGATCCATCCATCCATGATCCATCCATGATCCATCCATCCATCCATGATCCATCCATGATCCATCCATCATCCATCCATCATCCATCATCCCTCCATCCATCCATCCATGATCCATCCATGATCCATCCATGATCCATCCATCCATCCATCCATCCATCCATCCATCCTTCCATGGATCCATCCACCCATGATCCATCCATGATCCATCCATCCATCCATCATCCATCCATCCATCATCCATCCATCATCCATCCATCCATCCATCCATCCATCATCCATCCATCCATCCATCCATCATCCATCCATCCATCCATCCATCCATCCATCCATCCATCCATCCATCCATCCATCCATCCATCCATCCGTCATCCATCCATCCATCCCTGCCCATCCCAGTTCTCCCAGTTCCAGGCACTGGGCTGTAGCTGGGGACAGTGACACCACCCCTGTGCCCAGTGAGGACTGGGACCCCAAACTGGGAAACTGAACTGGGACCACAGACTTGGACTCTAAGCTGGAACTCTTAACTGGGAACCTGAATGAGAACCCTTAACTGGGGCTCTAAACTGGAACCTTTAACTGGGACCCTAAACTGGGAACAAAAACTGGGACCCCAAACTGGGAAACTGAACTGGGATGGCAAGCTAGGACTCCAAACTGGGACCCTAAACTGGGAACATAAACTGGGATACTGAACTGGGACCCCAAACTGGGATCCTTATCTGGTACCCTAAACTGGTACCCTAAACTGGGAATATAAACTGGGACCCTAAACTGGGGCCCCAAACTGGCACCCTAAACTGGGAACCTGACCTGGAACCCTTAACTGGAACTGTAAGCTGGGACCCTAAACTGGGACCCTAAACTGGGATCCCAAGCTGGGACGGCAAGCTAGGACTCCAAACTGGGACCCTAAACTGGGAACATAAACTGGGATACTGAACTAGGATCCCAAACTGGGATCCTGAACTGGGACTCTAAACTGGGATCCTGAACTGGGATCCCAAACTGGGATCCTGAACTGGGACCCTAAACTGGTACCCTAAACTGGGACCCTAAACCGGGAACATAAACTGGTACCCTAAACTGGGACCCCAAACTGGGACTCCAAACTGGGACCCCAAACTGGGACCCTAAACTGGGACCCCAAACTGGGACCCCAAACTGGGACTCCAAACTGGGACCCCAAACTGGGACCCTAAACTGGGACCCCAAACTGGGACCCTAAACCAGGAACATAAACTGGAACCCTAAAGTGGGACCCCAAACTGGGACCACAAACTGGAACCCCAAACTGGGACCCCAAACTGCGACCCCAAACTGGGACCCCAAACTGGGATCCCGAACTGGGGGAACCCCTGCCACCTCTGCTGTCACCTCCCAGAACATTTTGGGACCCGCCTGTCCCAGCTGCCCACCTGGGTGACAGGGACACACTGGGGACAGGACTTTGTCCCCGCCTGGGTGGCGGTGCCGGGCTGGGCACAGGGTGGGGACAAACGCGTCCCTCGAGGGGACAAACGCGACCAGCGGGAAGAAACTGGGGCGGTTTTTTCCTGGCAAAGGGACACGCGGGTGACACCCGAGCCAAGGGCTGGCGCTCGGCCAGGCGACACGGGCAGGAGTCACCCGCGGGTGGCCGCTGTTGACAGCAAACACGGCGGGTGGCCGGGCAGGGCCAGCTCGGCTCGGGAGGGACCGGAGCCACCCGGTTGGGGACATCGCCATCGCAGCGAGGTGGCTTCCGAACTGCCCGGCAGCGAAGGCACAAAGGTCACAAGGGACGCCCTTGGGGACAGCGGGGCCTTGGGGACAAGGTGACAGGGGGATCGTCCAGCCCCGTGTGGCGCTGACACGATACCAGGTGTCCCGATGTCGCCGTGGGATGGGGACACAGCGGGAAGGGCGCCCCGGTTGTCACCACGGCGCCTCACAGGTGTCCCCAAGGTGGGGACACTTTCCGCGGTCCTTGTGGGTGCGGTCCCCAGGCAGGGACACCCCCGCAGCCCCGCAGTGTCCCCCTGTCCCCTCGAGAGACACACGTGGCCCCTGTGTCACCCTGCCTGCCGCAGTGCCACCCAGCTGTCCCCTCCTGAGCCAGTGTCACCCGCCCATCCATCCCTGCCATCCCTGCCTGTCCCAGTGCCACCCGCCCGTCCTTGTCACCCCTGCATGTCCCAGTGCCACCCCTCTGTCCCTTCCTGACGCGGCGTCACTCGCCCGTCCCTGTCACCCCTGCCTGCCCCAGTGTCACCCACACGTCCCTGTACCTGCTCCAGTGCCACCCACGCACTCCTGCTCGGTGTCACCCCCTCGTCCCTGCCACCACTGCTCGGGGACAGAGCGATGTCCCTCCCCTCCCCGGGGCTCGCCCCTCGGTGTCCCCTCGGTGTCCCCGCGGTGTCCCCGCGGTGTCCCCTCGGTGTCCCCCACTCACTCAGCCGGGGGTTGCTGTGGAAGTCGCGGGTCACGGCCAGCCCGTGCTCGCGGGCGGCCGCCAGCTCTGTCGCCGCTGCTGTCACCTTGGTGGCGGCCATGGCCCTGTCCCTGTCCCTGTCCCTTGTCGCCGTCACGGTCCCGGTCCCGCCGGGCAGGACACGGCAGCGCCCGGGGTTTTGTAGCCCCGGCCCGGCCCCGCCCGCGACACCGGCGGCAATGGTGACACCGGCGGCACAGGTGACACCGGAGACACAGGTGACACCGGAGACACAGGTGGCACCGGAGACACAGGTGACAGCGTGTTGGCTGTAAACAGCGGGAGGGAGCGGCCGGGGGCGGGACCGCGGGAGCCGGGATGGGGGCAGGGAACGGGAATGGGAGAGGGAACGGGAATGGGAATGGGAATGGGAATGGGAATGGGAATGGGAACGGGAATGGGAATGGGAACGGGAATGGGAATGGGGACAGGAACGGGAATGGGAACGGGAATGGGAATGGGGATGGGGATGGGGATGGGGATGGGAACGGGAATGGGGATGGGAATGGGGATGGGGATGGGGATGGGGATGGGAACGGGAACGGGAATGGGAATGGGAACGGGAATGGGAATGGGGACAGGAACGGGAATGGGAACGGGAATGGGAATGGGAATGGGGATGGGGATGGGGATGGGGATGGGAACGGGAATGGGGATGGGAATGGGAATGGGGATGGGGATGGGGATGGGGATGGGGATGGGAACGGGAACGGGAACGGGAATGGGGATGGGAATGGGGATGGGGATGGGGATGGGGATGGGGATGGGAACGGGAACGGAGGGAATGGGAATGGGAATGGGAATGGGAATGGGGATGGGAACGGGAACGGGAATGGAATGGGATAGGGATAGGGATAAGGGGTATGAGACAGGCAATGGAACAGGGGTAAGGGATAGGGATGGGAATAGGGATAGAGAGAGGGGGAGGGATAAAGAATAGGGGGATGAATAGGGATAAGGGGCAGGGATAGGAAATGAGGATAGGGATAAGGGGTGGGGTAGGGAATAGAGATAAAGGATGAGTAGGGATAGGGATAGGGATAGGGATAGGGATAGGGATAGGGATAGGGATAGGGATAGGGATAGGGATAGGGATAGGACAGGGATAGGGACAGGGATAGGGATGGGGATGGGGATGGGGATGGGGAATGAGATAAGGGATGGGGATAAAGGACAGGGATTACGGGTGTGAGCTAAGGAAAGTGATAGGGATAAGGGGTAGGGATCGGAATAGGGAGAGGGAAAAGGAAAGGCGCAGGGAGAGGGAAAGGGAATGGGACAGGGGTGGGAATGGGATAAGGGGATATGAGATAAGGGATCAGGACAGGGACAGGGAAATAAGGAGCAGAGATAGGAAGAGGGATAAGGAGTGGGATAAGGATAGGGAGGGGGATGAGGAATGCGAGAGGAATAGGGATAAAGGACAGGGATAAGGGGTACGGGATAAGGAAAGTGGTAGTGGTAATGGGTAGGGATGGGAATACGGATAGGGATAAGGATAGAGATAAGGGATGGGCTAGGGATAGAGATACGGAATAAGGATAGGGATAGGGAAATGAACAGAGATAAGGGGTTTGGATAAAAAATAAGGATAGGGATAAGGGATAGGGGTAAAATAAGGAGTAGGGACAAGGTGCAAGGGATGGAAAAGGGATAGGGATGCAGGCAATTAGAGGGGAGGGATAGGGATGGGAATAGGGTAGGGATAAGGGATGGGGATAAGGAATAAAGATAGTGATAAGGAATGGGGTAGGGAATAGAGATAAGGAATAAGAGTAGGGATAAGGGATTGGGATAGCGATAGGGATAGGGACAGGGAAACAGAATAAAGATAGGGATAAGGGTAGGGACAGCGGGATAGCAACAGGGTGTAGGGATAAAGGATAGGGGGAGGAATAAGGATACAGGGCAGGGAAAAGGGACATGAGATAGGGAATATGATAAGGGGGATAAGGGATTGAAATGGGAAAAGGGATAGCGGTAAGGGGTTGGGATAGGGGTAAGGAATAAGAATAGGGTTAAGGAGTAGGGGTAGGGATAGAGATAAGGGATGAGGATAGGGGCAGGGATAAAGGACGAGGGAAAGCGAATAGGGATAAGGGTTGGGGTAAGGAATAAGGATAGGGAACAAGGGGTGCACGGCTCCTGGGGGCTCTGAGGACACAGCAGAGAGGGCAGTGGTGGCCTTAGAAATGTCACCCTGCGATGTCACCCACAGGGACAATGGCACCCGGAGCACGAGAGGATGAGGAGGAGGCGGAAGGAGGCAGGACATGACTTTTATTAACATTAGAAACCATTTAAAAAACCCCACATTTTTCCTTAAAATTTGACATCCAGTTGTTGTTTTTCCAGTCATCCCAGTCTGGAGAAGTCTCTGGCACCGAGTGGGACAAACTGGGGGTGTCCCCAAGCTGTCCCCGACCCCCGCGACAGCCTCGCTTTGGGGAAAGGAGCTTCGGAAAAGCTTTGGATGGGATTTGGGATTTTTGGGGGTCAAACGGGCAAAAGGAGCAGCGGCGGGATTCCCGCGGAACCAGAGCAGGCTGGAAAACCCCGAGGATATTCCCGAACCCACATTCCCAAATCCAACCCGGGCTTTGTTTGGCCCGAAATGTGCCCAAATCCCTTCCGGCCGCGGAGCTTGAGGGGTCTGGGGGGTTCCCTTCTCCACCCGATTCCTCCCGGGAATTTTCCGGGCTGGAAAATCCCTAAATCCCTCCCGGAGCGGGGCTGGGAAAAGGGAAAAGCAAAATGCAAGCGAGGCCCGGGTGGGGTTGGGGACAGAATTCCAGGGGTGGGGACACGGCCACGTCCCTGTCCTGGCTGCGCCTGGATCGGGAAGAGGCGGGATCGACATAAATTAAAGGATTAGGGGATGAGCGGGGGGAAGAATCCCAAATATCGTTGGAGCAATTCCAGGAGAATTGTGCCAGAATTAGAGGACGGAGCGGGACAGCGGGATTGTCACTTGTCACCTGTCCCTGCCTCAGTTTCCCCGCCCGAGCCGTCCCCTTAAAACGCTCCAAAGGGAGCGGAGCAATAAACAACAATTCCCTAAAAAAGGGGGGAAATTAAAAAAAAAATGACCCAAAGTTTCTCATAAAATCTTTTATTTTAAATATTTCCCTGCAAAATCCTGGGAATTCGGGGCCCCGGGGGAGCAGCAGCCCGGGGGTGGGTGGGGCGGGGGGGGATGCTCAGTGTTAATGATCATTATTAATTAATGAATTGATTAATTCATCAACAGCAGCGGGTTTGGGGGTGTGGGGGGAGCCCCCAGGGCAGGGCCTGGGTGTGGGGAGGGGGCTCGGGGTGTCCCCCTGGTCCTGTCACAGGTGAGCCGCGGGGTACCCGGTGATGCCACCCCAGGGTGTCCTGGCAGGGTGGTGACACCGCAGGGTGCCTGGTGATGCCACCCCAGGGTGTCCCGACATGATGGTGACACCGCGGGGTACCCGGTGATGCCACCCCAGGGTGTCCTGGCAGGGCGGTGACACCGTGGGGTACCCGGTGATGCCACCCCAGGGTGTCCTGACAAGGCAATGCCACCACAGGATGACAAAGTGATGCCACCCCAGGGTGTCCTGGCAGGGTGGTGACACCCCAGGACACCTGCACAAGGCGATGCCACCCCAGGGTGTCCCGCCAAGGTGACACTCACATTCCCCCAGCAGCTGCTCCTGTCCCCAAGGGCCACCTCATGCAAAGTCCCCCTGGTCCCCAAGCCCGCCCTCAGCCCGAGTGGCCCCGCCGGAAGCCACTGTCACCCCCTGGGAGCCGGGAAGGGACCCTGGCTGTGGCAGGTGACAGGGGGTGGCAGGTGACAGTGTCACCACGGGGGTCACTGCGGTGCCACCCCAGGGTGGGTCTGGGGGCGCTGCCGGACCCGCCCCGCCGCAGAGCGGCAGGTGGCACTGTCACCGCTGTCCCCAGCTGTCACCCAGCGGGGCGGGACAGGGACCCACAGCCCCTCGGGGAGGGGGGATCCCTGTGGGGACAGTCCCAAAAAGGGACAGGGCGCTGTGTGGGCTCCGCGCGTGTCCCAGGGGTGGCGGCAGCCGCTTGTCCCAGCACGGTGACAATTGGGGACATCACCCAGGACATCAGAGGACAAACCCTCACCCCACCCCCCGGGTCCCACCGCGGGGACCTCAGCCCGGCGCAGGCGGGGAAACTGAGGCACGGCCCTTCTCCGCTGTCCCTTCTGTCCCCCCCGGAGGAGACACCCGGGCCAGCGCCATCCCTGTCCCCTCCCGCCGCTACCTGGAGCGGGGCTTTGGTGACAGCGACACCTCGGAGTGCCACCAACTCAACCCTGGTGACATCCGCGCCTCCACCGGCCCGGGGAGGAGCTGCCATTCCCGGGGGGGGCATTCCCAGCGGGAATTCCCAGTTGGGGCGGGGGGGGGGACAATCTGGGCTTGGAGTGGCGGGGGAGGTGACACTTTTTGACACTGTTATTTTTTAGTTTGTTTTGGGGTTTTTTTTTGGGTTTTTTTTTAAGGGCTCGGCTTCTTGCTGGGTATAGAACTGTCCTTTCTCTCCAGCCGCGTGTAAGGCTCGAACGCGGACGCCGCGGGCGGGTACGGAGCGGGCAGGTCGTGCAGGCCGCCCAGCAGCGGCGCCCCGAAACACAGCGGCCTCCCCGGCAGCCGCGGCGACGACGACGACAACGAGGATGAGGAGGATGAGGAGGAGGAGGAGGAAGAGGAGGAGGAAGCGGCGAGGGACGGGACGTGCAGGCCGAAAGGCGGCGGGGCCGGGGGGCTGCTGCTGCTGCTGCCGCCGCCAGCCAGCCCCGGAGGGGACGCGGGGACAGGCGGGGCCAGGCTGGCCGCGGGGCTGGCGACAGCGACGGGGTTGGCAGGGGGGGACAGGAGGCTCGGCGGGGCCGGCACGGACAGGAGGCGGCCCTGCTCCAGCAGCCGCAGGATGTTGCAGGTGGCGAAGGACTCGGAGGTGCTGGAGGAGCGTTTCTCAGAGTCCCTGCTCTGGTCCTTCTTCTGCTTCGTGCGGCGGTTCTGGAACCACACCTTGACCTGGGGAGGGCGGTTTGGGGTGGGGAAGGCGGGGACGGGAGGGCACGGACGGAAAGAGAGCGCGGGGGGGGCCGGGGAGAGAGAGGCGAGAGCCAGGAGAGAGCGAGAGAGATAGAGAGAGAGAGAGAGAGAGAGATGGATTAGAATAAACGGCCAAGCGAGATCCGCCCGCCCGGGGAAAGGGAGAATTCCTGCGGGGCCCGAGCCTGAGGCGGGGGAGCACCCCGGGAATGAGAGCACCGGGATGGGAATCGGGACTGGAGCCCGGGAATGGCACCCCAGGAATGGGACTTGGGGCAGGAACCCAGGGTTGGGATCGCAGGGATGGAACCCCAAGGATGGGACCTCAGGAATGGGATCCCAGGGATGGGACCCCAGGAATGGGATTTGGGACAGGAGCCCAGGAATGGGATCCCAGGAATGGAACCCCAAGGATGGGATCCCAGGAATGGGACTTGGGACAGGATCCCAGGGTTGGGATCGCAGGGATGGACCCCCAAGGATGGAATCTCAGGAATGGGATCCCAGGGTTGGGAGCCTTGGGATGGGTCCCCATGGATCAGATTGGGACCCCAGGTATGGGACCCCAGGAATGGGACTCGGGACAGGAACCCAGGGTTGGGATTGCAGAGATGGAGCCTCAAGGATGGGACCTCAGGAATGGGATTTGAGACAGGAGCCCAGGAATGGGATCCCAGGGATGGAACACCAAGGATGGAACTGCAGGAATGGGATCCCAGGGATGAGACTCGGGACAGGAACCCAGGATGGGTCCCCATGGATCAGAATGAGATCCCAGGAATGGGACCCCAGGAATGGGACTTGGGACAGGAGCCCAGGGTTGGGATCGCAGAGATGGAACCCCAAGGATGGAACCTCAGGAATGGGACTTGGGACAGGAGCCCAGGAATGGGATCCCAGGGATGGAACCCCAAGGATGGAACCTCAGGAATGGGATCCCAGGGATGGGACTCGGGACAGGAACCTCAGGAATGGCACCCCAGGAATGGGACTTGGGACAGGAGCCCAGGGCTGGGATCGCAGGGATGGCACCCCAGGAATGGGATCCCAGGGATGGAAGTCGGGACAGAAGCCCAAGGATGGGAACCCATGGATGGGACCCAAAGAATGGGCTCCCAGGTTTGGGAGCCTGGAGATGGGTCCCCATGGATGTGACTTCTGGAACGGGACCCCGGGAATGGGACCCCAGGAATGGGACCCCACAGATGGGACCCCAGGAATGGGACCCCAGGAATGGGACTTGGGGCAGGAACCCAGGGTTGGGATCGCAGGGATGGAACCCCAAGGATGGGACCTCAGGAATGGGATCCCAGGGTTTGGGAGCCTGGAGATGGGTCCCCATGGATGTGACTTCTGGAACGGGACCCCGGGAATGGGACCCCCGGGATGGGACCCCAGGAATGGGACCCCAGGGATGGGACATGGGGCAGAAACCCAGGGTTGGGATCTCAGGGATGGAACCCCAAGAATGGAACCTCAGGGATGGGATCCCAGGGTTGGGAGCCTTGGGATGGGTCCCCATGGATGGCACCCTAGAAATGGGACCCCAGGAATGGAATCCCAGGGATGGGACTCAGAACAGGAGCCCAGGGTTGGGATTCCAGGGACAAGACCCCATGGATGGGATCCCAGGCTTTTGTCCCTGGAATGAGACCTCAGGAAGGGGATCCAAGGGATGGGAATTGGAACAGGAGCCCAGGATTGGGAGCCTGGGGATGGGACCCCAGGATTGGGATTCCAGGAATGGGATCCCACAGATGGGACTTGGAACAGGAGCCCAGGGTTGGGATTTCAGGGACAGGACCCCAGGAATGGGATCCCAGGCTCCTGTCCCTGGAATGGGACCCCTGGAATGGAGCTGGAGACAGGAGCGCAGGGTTGGGAACCCATAGATGGCACCCCAGGAATGGGATCCCAGGGATGGGACTCGGGACAGGATCTCAGGGATGGGACCCCAGGGATGGGACCCCAGGGACCCCAGGCTCCTGTTCCTGGAATGGGACCCCTGGAATGGAGCTGGGGACAGGAGCCCAGGGTTGGGAACCCATAGATGGCACCCCAGGAATGGGACATCAGGGTTGGGACCCCAGGAATGGGATCCCAGGGATGGCATTTGGGACAGGAGCCCAGGGATGGGACCCCAGGAATGGGATCCCAGGGATAGCACCTTTGGGGACAGGAGCACAGGGATGGGACCCCAGGAATGGGATCCCAGGGACGGGACCTTGGGGGACAGGAGCACAGGGTTGGGAACCCACAGATGGCACCCCAGGAATGGGACATCAGGGTTGGGACTCGGGACAGGAGCCCAGGAATAGGATTCCAGGGATGGGAGCCTGGGGATGGGTCCCCAGGGATGGGACTTGGGACAGAATCCCAGGGACGGGATTTCAGGCATGGAACCCCAGGAATGGCACCCCAAGGAGCCCAGGGTCCTGTCCTTGGAATGGGATCCCAGGGATGGGACCCCAGGAATGGGATCCCAGGGATGGGACCTCAGGAATGGGATCCCAGGGATGGGACTTTGGGGACAGGAGCTCAGGGATGGGACCCCAGGAATGGGATCCCAGGGATGGGACTTTGGGGACAGGAGCTCAGGGATGGGACCCCAGGAATGGGATCCCAGGGATGGGACTCTGGGGACAGGAGCGCAGGGTTGGGACCCCAGGAATGGGATCCCAGGGATGGGACTCTGGGGACAGGAGCGCAGGGTTGGGACCCCACCGACTTGGGACAAAGGGCAGGTGGGATCGCAGGGTTGGGACCCCAGGAATGGGATCCCAGGGATGGGACTCTGGGGACAGGAGCGCAGGGGGGGAAATGGGCACCCCAGGAATGGGATCCCAGGGATGGGACTTTGGGGACAGGAGCTCAGGGATGGGACCCCAGGAATGGGATCCCAGGGATGGCACTGGGGACAGGAGCCCAAGGACGGGACCCCAGGAATGGGATCCCAGGGATGAGACCCCAGGGCAGGAACCCAGGGATGGGACCCCAGGAATGGGATCCCAGGGATGGGACTCTGGGGACAGGAGCGCAGGGTTGGGAACCCATAGATGGCACCCCAGGAATGGGATCCCAGGGATGGGACTTTGGGGACAGGAGCTCAGGGATGGGACCCCAGGAATGGGATCCCAGGGATGGGACTCTGGGGACAGGAGCCCAGGGATGGGACCCCAGGAATGGGATCCCAGGAATGGGACGGGGCCCCAGGAATGGGATCCCAGGGATGGGACTCTGGGGACAGGAGCCCTGGGACGGGACCTTGGGGACAGGAGCCTGGGGAAGGAGCCCAGAGCTCGTGTCCGACCCCCCTCCCGCGCCGTGCTCGGCTCTCCCTGCGCTGCTTTTCCCGGGAATGCTGACAGGGACAGGCTGCATCCTCCTCAACCCCAAATTCCCGTCCCCGACTGCGAGCTCTCCCACGGCCGGGGCGCAGGGTGACACGTGAGGGGACAAGGTGGCTTCTGGTGGCCCTGGATTGCTGGGGACAGACCCAGCCGGGGACACCCGCACCCCTGGCCGAGGTCAGGGGGGAACCCAGGCTGAGCCCCGCGGGATCCCCGCGCCCCAAACCCGCCCTGCCCACCGCAGACCCCCCTAAACTCCCCCTCCCTCCTTCCCTCCCTCCCTGGCAGAGCAGAGGGGCAGGAGAGGCAGAGAGAGAGACAGAGAGAGGCGGGAGGGACGGACAGACGGACACGGGGGTGAGGGAAGGACACGGGTGGGAAGACACTCGGGTTAGAGCGCGGCGGGGCCGAGCGGGAGGGACCCCGAGCCGCGCTCGTCCCGGTGTCACCGGCGGCTCCTTGGGGACGCGCCGGGCCCGCGGTGACACCGCACAAAGGAGCCCCAGGGCGGAGCGGGAACCGGGGGACACCGCGGGGACAGCGACACCGCGGGGACATCGCCTCCCGCCACCGCCGGGCACTGCCGGCCCGCCACTCCCCTCGGGGACATCCGCGGCACCCGCACGGGGACATCGAGGCACTCGCTGCCACCGGGCACAGCCGGGTCCCCAGGGATGGTGTCACCCATGTCACGGACCCCAGAGCTGTGTCCCCATGTCGCTGACCCCAGGGCTGGTGTCCCCATGTCACTGACCCCAGGGCTGGTGTCACCCATGTCACGGACCCCAGAGCGGTGTCCCCATCCCACTGACCCCAGGGCTGGTGTCCCCATGCCGCTGACCCCAGAGCTGTGTCACCATGCCACTGACCCCACTGGTCACTTCGTGATGACCACTGGGATGGTTTTGGGAACAGAGCTGGGTCCCCAGGGTTGGTGTCCCCATCCCACTGACCCCAGAGTGGTGTCCCCATCCCACTGACCCCAGAGTGGTGTCCCTGTCCCACTGACCCCAGGGCTGGTGTCCCCACGTCACTGACCCCATTGGTCACTCCTTGCTGACCATTGGGATGGGTTTGGGAGCACAGCTGGTTCCCCAGGGCTGGTGTCCCCATGTCACTGACCCCAGAGCTGTGTCACCATGACACTGACCCACTGGTCACTCTGTGCTGACCACTGGGATGGTTTTGGGAATAACACCTGACCCCAGGCCTGGTGTCCCCATCCCACTGACCCCAGGGTTGGTGTCCCCATGCCACTGACCCCAGAGTGGTGTCCCTGTCCCACTGACCCCAGGGCTGGTGTCCCCATCCCAGTGACCCCATTGGTCACTCCACGCTGACCACTGGGATGGCTTTGGGAGCATAGCTGGGTCCCCATGGTTGGTGTCACCCATGCCAGTGACACCAGAGCTGTGTCACTGTGTCACTGACCCCACTGGTCACTCCACGCTGACCACTGGGATGGGTTTGGGCACAGTCCCACGTCCCCAGACACAGTGACCTGACACAGAATTGTCCCAACCCCTGGAGCAGCCGAATCCTGGGAATTGCAGATCCCAAACCCTCAGTGATGGGGCCAAGGAGGACCCAGGCAGCCCCAAAACCTAATTAGTGCCATCTTAATGAAGATCCAGTGTGAACCCATACAGGATGGACATTCCCAGAACTTTTCTCTCCAAATATTCCCATCCAGCCATTCAGGCGGAGCAGGAATTCGGGAAAATCCCTCAGCGCGATTTAATCCTTGAGGATGGGCACGATGAGACCATGGATCAGGTTTGGAACTCCAACCCCATTCCTGAACCCCAAACCAGGAGCTGCTCCAAAATCCCACTATCCCAGGTGGATTCAAGCCCCAGTGTCCAGCCTGGCCTTGGGCACTGCCGGGATCCAGGGGCAGCCCCAGCAAATCTGGGAATTCCAGCCCAGCCAGGAATTCCTTGCCAAGATGCCAGCCCAATCTCCCCTTTCCCAGTGGGAGCCATTCCCTGGCTCCTGTCCCTGCAGGCCTTGTCCCCAGTCCCTCTCCAGCTCTCCTGGAGCCCCTCCAGGCACTCTGAGGATTCCCTGGAATTTTCCCTTCTCCAGGGGAACATTCCCAGCTCCCCAATCCACCAAGGAAATGGGAATATGGGAAAAAAGGAATCGTGGCAAGGAGGCCCCCAAAAGGCTGGGAAAGTGGATGTGGGGAGCTATGAAATAGTGTAAAATATTATATATAAATATTATATTATTTATATTAAATAAAATTTAAATAAAATAATTTAATATTTGGGAAAGAAAATAATAATGGGAAATTAAATACATATACAATTATATATATATAAATACATATATATTATTGACATACATATTATTTTATTGTATATAAATCTGTAATTATTGTTTTCTATTATATTTAATTACATCTTTATGTTTTCTATATTATATTGAATGACATCTTTATATTTTTATTGTTTTGATTTTCTGTTGCGTATTAAATATTCTCTAGATGAGATATTTAATATTAATTTATAACTATAGTAATAGCTATTATTAATATACACTTATAAAATATAGCTTATTAATATAATACATATGGACATATATAGTATATAATGTATTTAACGTAATTATAATGTAATATATATTTTATATGATGTATTGTATTGTATTTTAGACTATATGTTTATATATTGTGATATGGATGTTTTTCCATCTTTATTTTATTATTTTATTCCATTATTTTATTATTTTATTCTATTATCTTATTATATTTAATTTATTTTGTTTTAATTTTTTATATTGATTTTTAAAATTTTATTTTATTTTATTTTATTCTATTTTATTTTATTTTATTATTTCATTCTCTTGTCTTCTATCAAACTTTTAGAATTTTCTTCTGCTTAATTTTATTTTGTTTTCTCCTGCTGTATTTTATTTTGCTTTATTCTATTCCATTTTATTTTCCCATCTTTTATTCCATTCTATTCCTTCTATCCTGAGCCAGGGATATATTTTATATTTTATATTTTATATTTTATATTTTATATTATATATTTTATATTTTATATTTTATATTTTATATTTTATATTTTATATTTTATATTTTATATTTTATATTTTATATTTTATATTTTATATCTTATATCTTATATCTTATATCTTATATATTATATTTAATTTTTTATTTTATATGTTATTTTTTTTTTTTTTTTTTTGTTTTTTTTTTTTTTTTAATTTTTTATTTTTTATTTTTTATATTTTATTTTTTATTTTTTATTTTTTATTTTTCATTTTATTTTATGTTTTTTGGTTTACAATGTTATATTCTAATTTTATTTTATTGTATTTTTTATTTCAAAATATTTACTATTTTAATTTTATTTCCTAGTTTATTTTGTAATATTTTATATTTTATTTTATTTTATTTTATTTTATTTTATTTTATTTTATTTTATTTTATTTTATTTTATTTTCATTTCCCACTCCCTATTCCACAACCAAGTGAGTCTCCGAGATCCCCCTGGATTTCTCCTCCTCCTGCGGATCCTCTCCCTAAGGATTCATCCCTCTGACTCCAGGAAGGCAGGGCTGCATCCCCTCCCCTGCTCCTGGCACCTGGAATGTCATCCCAAATGTCACCGTGCTCGGAATGCCACAGCCCGGTGCTCCGGGGAGTTCTGATCCCGGAATCCCGATTCCCGGATCCCTGGCAGGGTGTAAAAATGGGAACACGGCGTTATCTGGAGCCTACGGAATCATCCGGAACCCGTGACGTTGGCTCCATCCCGGTTTTCCACATCGGCACCGGCATGGAGCCCATGAGGGGTTGGATCCCTGGAATCCCCGGGATGGAGCTCACGAGGGGTTGGATCCCTGGAATCCCTGGGATGGAGCCCATGAGGGGTTGGATACCTGGAATCCCCGGGATGGAGCCCACGAGGGGTTGGATCCCTGGAATCCCTGGGATGGAGCCCATGAGGGGTTGGATCCCTGGAATCCCTGGGATGGAGCCCACGAGGGGTCAGATCCCAGTGGAGCCCATGAGGGGTTGGATCCCGGGAATCCCGTGCCGTCATCTCGGATAGCGCTGAATCCCAGGATTTCTTCTCTGGAAAAGTGGGGCTGCTGTTCCCATCCCTGCCCTTCCCCAAACGCCTCTGAGCCACAAAGGGAATTATTCCCAAGAAGGGAATTCCAATGGAAACTCCTTATCTGGGAAGTCAAAGGGTGGGAGCTCGTCATTCCATCGATCTCAGTGATCTGGGGATTTGTGCGTGTTTTCAGTCCAGTAACTGCCCATCCATCATCCATCCATCCATCCATCCATCCATCCATCCATCCATCCATCCATCCATCCATCATCCATCCATCAACCATCATCCATCCATCATCAATCCATCCATCCATCCATCCATCATCCATCATCCATCCATCCATCCGTCCATCCATCCATCATCCATCCATCCATCCATCCATCATCCATCCATCCATCCATCCATCCATCCATCCATCCATCCATCCATCCATCCATCCATCCATCATCCATCCATCCATCCATCCATCCATCATCCATCCATCCATCATCCATCCATCCATCCATCCATCCATCTGTCAGTCTGTCCATCCATCCATCCATCCATCCATCCATCCATCCATCCATCCATCCATCCATCCCAGCATCCCAAAGCACCGCACGGATGGAACCGGAATTTTCCTCCTCTCATTACGGCTCCTGTTTTCCATCCTCATCCGCTGCTTCCCGCTGCACTGGGGCCGAGCCGTGATGGGAATCGCTCCTGTCTGGGATCCCAACCCCGCTCAGGCAGTTCCCAGGAATACCAACACTGCACACTCCAGCACTCCCACATTCCCAAAAAACACCGGAGCGCGTTCTCCCAGCGTTTATCCACCCCACAGGACAATCCCGACCCCGCTGTGCAGCTCCGGGACCGGGGCCGTGTTTGGGGTTTTTAGCGGTGTTTGTTTTGAGCGGCCCTGCCCCGGCGCTGACCCCATACATTGTCCGTACGTCCGGTCCATCCATCCATCCATCCATCCATCCATCCATCCATCCATCCATCCATCCATCCATCCATCCATCCATCCATCGCAGCATCCCAAAGCACCGCACGGATGGAACCGGAATTTTCCTCCTCCCATTACAGCTCCCGTTTTCCATCCTCATCCGCTGCTTCCCGCTGCACTGGGGCCAAGCCATGGTGGGAATCGCTCCTGTCTGGGATCCCAAACTCCCAACCCCACCCAGGCGGATCCCGGGAATACCAACACTGCACACTCCGGCACTCCCACATTCCCAAAAAACACCGGAGCGCGTTCTCCCAGCGTTTATCCACCCCACAGGACAATCCCGACCCCGCTGTGCAGCTCCGGGGCCGGGGCCGTGTTTGGGGTTTTTAGCGGTGTTTGTTTTGAGCGGCCCTGCCCCGGCGCTGACCCCATACATTGTCCGTACGTCCATCCATCCATCCATCCATCCATCCATCCATCCATCCATCCATCCCAGCATCCCAAAGCACCGCACGGATGGAACCAGAATTTTCCTCCTCTCATTACGGCTCCCGTTTTCCATCCTCATCCGCTGCTTCCTGCTGCATTGGGGCCGAGCCGTGATGGGAATCGCTCCTGTCTGGGATCCCAAACCCCCAACCCTGCCCAGGCGGATCCCAGGAATACCAACACTGCACACTCCGGCACTCCCACATTCCCAAAAAACACTGGAGCTCGTTCTCCCAGCGTTTATCCACCCCACAGGACAATCCCGACCCCGCTGTG
The DNA here is from genome assembly GCF_901933205.1 of Camarhynchus parvulus. NCBI lineage: Eukaryota > Metazoa > Chordata > Aves > Passeriformes > Thraupidae > Camarhynchus > Camarhynchus parvulus. The sequence goes on along the minus strand of NC_044574.1, from coordinate 1,865,481 downwards.
CAGCTCCGGGACCGGGGCCGTGTTTGGGGTTTTTAGCGGTGTTTGTTTTGGGCGGCCCTGCCCCGGCGCTGACCCCATACATTGTCCGTACGTCCGTCCATCCATCCATCCATCCATCCATCCATCCATCCATCCATCCATCCATCCATCCATCCCAGCATCCCAAAGCACCGCACGGATGGAACCGGAATTTTCCTCCTCTCGTTACGGCTCCTGTTTTCCGTCCTCATTCGCTGCTTCCCGCTGCACTGGGGCCGAGCCGTGATGGGAATCGCTCCTGACTGGGATCCCAAACCCTGCCCGGGCAGATCCCAGGAATACCAACACCGCACACTCCGCCACTCCCACATTCCCAAAAAACACCGGAGCGCGTTCTCCCAGTGTTTATCCACCCAACAGGACAATCCCGACCCCGCTGTGCAGCTCCGGGACCTGGGCCGTGTTTGGGGTTTTTAGCGGTGTTTGTTTTGGGCGGCCCTGCCCCGGCGCTGACCCCATACATTGTCCATCCATCCATCCATCCATCCATCCATCCATCCATCCATCCAACATCCATCCATCCATCCATCCATCCATCCATCCATCCATCCATCCATCCATCCATCCATCCATCCATCCCAGCATCCCAAAGCACCGCACGGATGGAACCGGAATTTTCCTCCTCTCGTTACGGCTCCTGTTTTCCGTCCTCATTCGCTGCTTCCCGCTGCACTGGGGCCGAGCCGTGATGGGAATCGCTCCTGACTGGGATCCCAAACCCTGCCCGGGCAGATCCCAGGAATACCAACACCGCACACTCTCACATTCCCAAAAAACACCGGAGCGCGTTCTCCCAGCGTTTATCCACCCCACAGGACAATCCCGACCCCGCTGTGCGGCTCCGGGGCCGGGGCCGTGTTTGGGGTTTTTAGCGGTGTTTGTTTTGGGCGGCCCTGCCCCGGCGCTGACCCCGGCTCCGTCACGCGCTCCTGGCACACGTGTGGCCCCCGGCTCCTCCATCCCGCGCTATTCCTGGCTGCCGAGTGGGAATTGGCCGGGATTAGCTCCTGACCGCCGGCAGCTGACGCTCGTTCGGAGCCTGCGCTCCGCCATCATCCTGCGCCACCCTCCTCCTCCCTTTCCTCCTCCTTTTCCCCTTTTTCCTCCTCTTCCCTCCTCGTTCTCCTCTCTCCAGCCCCACTGGGGCTCGGATCCTGGATCCCGGCGCTGTGCAATCCGTCAGGATCGCCGCACGGACCCGCGGGTTCCGTAATGGCGGCTCCGTGACCCTCCCGCCTCTCCCTGTTCCGAGTGGATGGATTCATCCCTCGGCTGCCATTCCAGCTCATCCCGCCGCGCCAACCATTCCAAACCCTCCGCCGCTCCCTTGGGAATGCGCTTCCAGCCACCAGCGCGGCGGGAATTGTCCCTGACCCTCATCTGGGAGCCCATTCCCAGCACAGCCCCTTTCCCACCGCTGATCCAAAATTCCAGCCAGCAGCCAGGCCTGTGTCCGGCTCCTGCTCCAAAATTCTGGATATTCCCGGCCTGGGAGTATTTGGATTTAGGGAATTCTGGATGTTGCAGCCAGGGAACCTCACGGGCACGCTGGTGCCCTTTGGAAATGGGAAATTTGGAGATGCCCACGAAGCTGGAGGGGAATTCCCCATTTTTAGGATTTTGGGAAGTGCTGGGATGGGTGGGGACACCACCCTCCATGAAATCCCGCGGGTCTGGATGGGACCTGTGGGTGGGAATTCCAGCTCCAGCATCGGGATCAGCTCCAAAACTCACAAAAACCATCACCAAACCCAAATCCCATCACTTTTTTCAGGAAAACCATTTCAATTCCATCCACTTGGAGGATGCTGGGATTGCTCTGTGAACATCCAGTTCGGCTTCATCAGGAATCAAAGCTTTCCATCAGAAATTCTGAAATCCTGGGATTTTATTTTTGGAGAGGAGGGCATTGTAAATCCTTAATTATACAAATCTCAGTGAGTTATTCCAATTTTTTTTTTCCCCATCAATCATTTCACTCCTTGCTTGGAGAATCCTGGAAGCACCAGGATATTTTGGGATCCCAAATACCCAACTCCTCTATCCCACAGCAGACCACCATTTCCCACTCCCCTTTTTAGGAACACTCCCCAAAAATCCAGAATTCATCCCCCCAGATGGGTTTTTGGGATCCCGATGCCGGAATTTGGGAATCTCCGGGGGCTGTGCCAGCCTGGCCCTGCCGCCGCGGTGTCCCCGCTTAGGCCCGGCTTTGTTGTCCCCCCCACACCCCCGCTGCCAGGAGGGGCCGGGATTAGCGGGGCCACGTGAGCTGGGCTTGCTCCAGGAACGTGCTCTGACGCAGGCTGGGATGCGGGAATGGGATCCAACACCTGCTGGAGGTGCCCAAATCCCGGGAAACTCCAGTGGGTAACAGGATTTGGGATCTCCCTCCTTTCCAGGTGCTTTCAGCACCCAGGTGTGACCCGACCCCGTTAAATGTGGGGTGGTTCAGGCTGACGTTCCCTGCTGGCACCTATTCCCAAGGATTTGGCAGCCGTTCCCAGATCCTCTGGAATAGCCCAGATCCCTCCTGGAAGTGAGTCAGGGAAGCGCTCCAGGAAAACAGGATGGGAAAATTCATCCCATCCTGAAAAACCTCCGGCAGAAGGGATGGAGTGAGGGATGGAAAGAGGGATGGAGGGAGGGACGGAGGCCCCTCAGGAAAGAACCACTGAACCCCAGAATTCCCAACTGGTTTGGGAAGGGTTGGGAAGGATCTTAAACCTTGGGTTGGGAAGGACCTTAAAACATTTCTTCCAAGGGCAGGGACACTTCCCATTATCCCAGGTGGATCCAGCCTGGCCTTGGGCACTGCCAGGGATCCAGGGGCAGCCCCAGCAAATCTGGGAATTCCAGCCCAGCCCTTTCCCATCCTCTCAGCCAGGAATTCCTTGCCAAGATCCTAACCCTGCTCTTTGGAAAGTTCCAAAATCACCTGGCATGGATCCCGTCCCTTCCAACCAGTCCCAGTCCAGAGGGAAATGGGAATCACGGGGTTTTGGGGGCTCCCAGCTCTTCCCAACCTCATCTTTCCTGCTTTTTTTTTTATTTTCCCAGGAGAGGAAAACCTGTGGCAGCCCCAGCCCTTGTCCCCTCGTTCTGTCCCTGCGGGGAGCTGTTAACGAGCCGAGGTGATTAATTTTTAACGGCCTCCTCTTAATTGCCAGGCTATAAATAGACCTTTCACGGCCTTCCTCGGCCTTTCCCAGATGTTTTGCTCCGTGCTGGGAATCCCGGGATGCTCTGGGGGGCGTGGGGCCAAGGGTGGTGATGGAGTTGTAGGGTGGCCCAGGAGTTGTCCCCAAGAAGGTCTGGATGGAACCCATGGGGACACCCGGAGAATCCCATGGGTTTGCCAGCAGCCAGGCAGGCAGAAATCATGGAATTATGGGATCGTTTTGGTTGGAAAAACCGTTGGAGACTCCTGAATCCAGCCACTCCTCCCAGCACTGCCAAGGCCACCACCACGTCCCCGAGTGCCACATCCACGGGGCTAGTAATCCTCACAGGAACTGGGATCCATCCCTGCCCAGCTGGAAAACCCTTTCCACGTAGGAATTTTCCCAAAAACCCAACCTAAACCTTCCCTGGCACAATTTGGGATTGTCCCTAATGCTGAGTGTCACCTCCCTGTCCTGGCCCTAAGAAGGGCTGGAAAACACCGGGGTCGCTTGAACCTGAGCCTGGCATTGAACTCCTGATCCTGAGAGCAAATCCCTTCATCCCATCCCATTCCATCCCATGCCATCCCATCCCATCCCATCCCACCCCAATCCCATCCCATTGCATTTCCTCCCCATCTCATTTTATCCCACCCCGTTTCACTCCAATTCCATCTCATCTAAAATCATCCCAATTCCTTCCCATCCCAATTCTGTTCCATCCATCCATTATATCCCATCCCATCCCAAGTCATCCCAATTATTTCCATCCCAATTCTGTTCCATCCCATCCCATCCCATCCCATCCCATCCCATCCCATCCCATCCCATCCCATCCCATCCCATCCCATCCCATCCCATCCCATCCCATCCCATCCCATCCCATTGCGTTTCCTCCCCATCTCATTTTACCCCACCCCATTTAATCCCAATTCCATCTCATCTCAAATCATCCCAATTCCTTCCCATCCATCCATCATCCATCCATCCATCCATCCATCCATCCATCCATCCATCCATCCATCATCCATCCATCCATCCATCCATCCATCCATCCATCCATCCATCCATCCATCCATCCATCCATCCATCCATCCATCCATCCATTCATCATCCCATCCCAAGTCATCCCAATTCTTCCCATCCCAATTCCGTTCCATCCATCCATCCCATCCCATCCCATCGCATCCCATCCCATCCCACAAGGGATTTATGGGAATTCCATCCCCTCCACTGTCCCCTTTTTTGCCTCCTCCACCTGGGATTTCCCATCCCATAACGACAATCGGATGGGGCGCTTTTCCCTTCAGATTTTCCCCGGAAAAAGCCGGATCCATGGATATGAGCTGCCCTGGGGATTTGGGACCGGTTTGGGATGCTCCTGCCCCTTCCCAGCTCATCCCAAGGACCTCAGAGATCACCTCGGCATCTCCAGGGAAATATTCCCCAATAGAAACATTCCCAGGTTAATTAAACTCATTGAATGTTAATCATATCCATGGATTAATTAGCAAAAGCACTGGGAGGTGGAGCTGGGACATGGATCCCGGGAGGGAAGAAGAATTCCCTGGATGGGTGGAAGCAACTTTGGCTCCAAAATTCCATCCTGCTCTCCTGGAAGAACCCTCCTCTCCCCTGAGGGATCCCACTGTCACTTCCAGGTGATTCCCATAATTTCTGGGGCATCCCATCCTCATTCCTGGGTGATCCCATCCTCACTTCTGGGTGATTCCCATCATTCGTGGGTGCTTCCCATCTTCCCTGGGTGATCCCTGCTTTCCCTGGGTGATCCCACACTCACTTCCAAGTGATTCTCATCTTTTCTGGGTAATCCTCTCCTCATTCCTGGGTGATTCCCATAATTTCTGGGTGATTCCCATAATTTCTGTGTGATTCCCATAATTTCTGGGTGATCCCACCCTCACTTCCAGTTGATTCCCATGATTTCTGGGTGATCCCATCCTAACTCCTGGCTGATTCCCATCTTTTCTTGGTGATTCCCATCATTTCTTGGTCATCCCACCCTCAGTTCCTGGGCGATTCCCATAATTTCTGGGTGATTCCATAATTTCTGGATGATTCCCATCCTCACTATTGGATGCTTCCCATGATTTCTGGATGATCCCATCTTCACTCCTGGCTGATTCCCATATTTTCTGGGTGATTCCCATCATTTCTTGGTGATCCCATCCTCACATCCAGGTGATTCCCATCATTTCTGGGCGAACCCATCCTCACTCCTGACTGATTCCCATATTTTCTGGATGATTCCCATCATTTCTTGGTGATCCCATCCTCACTTCCAGGTTGATTCCCATCTTTTCTGAGCGATCCCATTCTTTCCTGAATTATTTTCCCTCTCCCCGATCAATCCCAGCTCTCTCTGGATGATCCCACCCTCAGTTCCGGGAGATTCCCATTTCTCCTGGGTGATCCCTGCTCTCTCTGGATGATCCCATCCTCACTCCTGGCTGATTCCCATCTTTTCTGGATGATTCCCGTAATTTCTGGGTGATCCCATCCTCACATCCAGGTGATTCCCATAATTTCTGGGTGATCCCATCATCACTTCTGGGTGATTCCCATCATTCCTGGGTGATCCCCATCTTCTCGGGGTGATCCCTTCTTTCCTCGGATGATCCTACCCTCACTTCCAGGTCATTCCCATCTTTTCTGAGTCACCCCACCCTCAATTCCTGGGTGATTCCCATCATTTCTGGCTGATTCCATAATTTCTGGATGATTCCCATCCTCACTTCTGCGTGCTTCCCATCTTTTCTGGGTGATCCCACCTTCACTTCCAGTTGATTCCCATGATTTCTGGATGATCTCATAATTTCTGGATGATCCCATTCTAACTCCTGGGTGATTCCCATCATTTTCGGTGATCCCATCCTCACATCCAGGTGATTCCCATCATTTCTGGGTGAACCCATAATTTCTGGATGATCCCGTAATTTCTGGGTGATCCATCCTCACTCCTGGCTGATTCCCATCTTTTTTGGATGATCCCTCTCTCCCAGCCCGATCCCC